>NC_053204.1:3957931-4261810 GCF_905163445.1 Pararge aegeria | reverse complement strand
GCGTCGTGTATTGAAACAGTTTTCCACTTGAGCCAGCGATTGCTAACTAACTCTGGTTCCTTGGAACAACCAGAGTTACAAACATAGCTAATTGAGTCGCGAAGCTAAATTGGCAATGGGCGAGGTACTTCGGTCGGAGGACCCATGGACTTTGGGTCCAAGGTGCTGGAATGGCGACCTCGCACCGGTAAACGCAGCTATGGTAAACCCCTGACGATGTGGACGGATGAAATTAAGCGAGTTGAAGGGCGTTGGACCCAAGCAGCACAATACCGTGGTATTTTGGAGAACGTCGGGATAGGACTTGGAATAATACTAGTTTTCACATCTTAAATTTGACATAATCGAGCAGAGTTTCCTCCTACAATCACTTGATACAGAATTAACGCTTGAGAACGTAATGCTTCTACTTTTATACGGCTCAGGTACCGTTCACAATGTTGATAACAAAACGAACCTATCATATTTTACGATATTAGTTTCCGGTTAAGTTATTTCACAAAATATATTGTTATTATTCTAATTGAAAAACATTAAATATTTAGATAAGTATTATTACGAATTATATTAAGTGAAATAGTACTATTAAAGCAATTCTATATTAATAAATCTTGTAGTGACGTCATAACATAATATTGTAAAGTTCATTGAATTGTTATAATTATTTTTTTGTTTGTTTTTATTATTGTATTTTTTTTTTTGTTCTCGTTTTAATCTGCTATGTATTTAATTAGTGTAATTTGTGTTAACCGTACTAATTGAATTAAGATTAATGAATATGCCATGACGATGATGATGAATCTTGTAGTGACGTCACGACATGTAATACGGCGTAGCTTGCACGTGTCAAACGCTAACACTTACCTTTCACTTTGTTCGTGCACAATTATTTAGTTTAATTTAGTGACATACTATACGAAACTGAACTGCCAAGAATCTATAGATGCAATCCTCAGATTTATTTCCCTTATTTTTTATTTTGTTTGTTATTCTATTTAAAATGTAGGGCACACGAATGTATCGCGACGCCAGCGTAGTCTTTAATTAATGATATATTGGAATTTTCTTTTGTTTTAATGAATGTGTGCACACATCTTAGTTGACCTATTTAAAGAACGTAGGATAAAAACATTCTACAGTATAAAAGTTTAATTCACAGTATGTGCCTACCTATTTGGTTTATGTGGCCTTTAATTTTTTTAGATTAAAGCATTTTTAGCTACACTTCCGTTTTAAAAACGACGGGTTTTGTGCGCGTCTGTATTTAGCATCGTACCGCGTAGTAGGTAGTGTTCTTTGCTGTTTGATAAAAATCGGTCCAAGATGGCCGTTGAAACAAAATGGCGGTTTATAAAAGTTTAACTCACAGTATGTGCCCACCTATTTGTTTTATGTAGCCTTTACTATTTTTTTAGATTAAAGCATTTTTAGCCACACTTCCGTTTTAAAAACGACGGGTTGTGTGTGCATCTGTATTTAGCATCGAACCTTTCATAAAACAAACTACGCTTACTTTGGGGCTAGATAGCGATGTGTGTATTGTCGTAGTATATTTATTTATTATAATGTTATCTATATGACATTGTAATGGTATTGTAATTGAATATATAAATAAATGGTGGACTACGACCTAAACCCTTCTCATTCTGCGACGAGAGCCGTTCTCTATAGTTGGCCGGTAATGAGTCGTCGATGACAGCCAGAGGGCGTTTAAGAAAAGTGGTATTTCACCTGTTCATCTGTCCACAGTACGTCCACTGTGGGTACGATTGCTGGGGGGCAAGCGTCCACTGGTCGCTGGACAGAGTACAGAGCTGGTGTGCCAGGCTGTTGGTGCTCGTCCCAAACCCAGCATTTCGTGGTGGAAAGGTGGTACCAGATTGAAGACTATCAGGGAAACTGTAAGTACCCAATACCTATATACTAATCTAAAGAGTAAGTCATCATCATCAAGTGGAAGGTACCAGGTTCGATTTCCGGCAGGAGCAATTTAGGATTTTATAATTTTTTAATGAATTTTCCTTGTTTTTATAATTTTTATTAGTGTTTTTACCTACACTTGGAGGAATTATCAATTTTATAAATTTAAAATGCACATAAAAACAGTCGCTATAAGACTGATGTGAAAGGCATATACTAATTTCGGCATCGACGGTAGGAGAGCCGTAGATTAATTGGTGAAAGCGTTCAGGCCGCGATTGCCCGAGAGTCGCCGGTTCAAATCCTGTCGGTTCCGAAAATTTTTATATGCATTTTAAATTTATAAAATTGAATTTTCTCTGGTCTGCTCTCGTGGGAGGCTTCGTTCGTGGCTAGTTACCACTCTACGGACAAAAATGTGCCGCTAAGCGATTGAGTGCCTGTAATAGGATTTGACGGCCGATTGGCGCAGTGGGCGGCAACCCTGCTTTCCGTGTCCAAGGCCGTTCGATTCCCACAACTGCAAAATGTTTGTTTGATGAACATGAATGATTTTCAGTGTCTTGGTGTTTTATATATATTATAAGTTTTTATTTATATACTTCATTATAATATTCAGGAGTCATCTAAGTACCCTGAACACAAGCTACGCTTACTTTGGGGCTGGATGGCGATGTGTGTATTGTTGTAGTATATCTATTTATTAATAGTTCTAAATGAATAAAACATTTTTTTTTATTTGAAAATTTAAATTATCTTTTAACCCAGATAAGCCTGAAACTAAAATTTTCTGAAAATTTTGAAAAAAGTTACATTATTTAGTTTATTAGATCTTATGCAACATAAAAAAAATT
This sequence comes from Pararge aegeria, assembly GCF_905163445.1. Taxonomy (NCBI): domain Eukaryota; kingdom Metazoa; phylum Arthropoda; class Insecta; order Lepidoptera; family Nymphalidae; genus Pararge; species Pararge aegeria. Next base: position 4,259,036 of record NC_053204.1, on the reverse strand, counting down.
ATGAAAAAAAAATTAAGTGTAAGGCTTTCAGGGAAACAGCCGTCCTATATGTAGGACAGTAGGATAATAAGAGGAAATAAAAGACCATTTATGACAAAACAGAATGTAATCAAAAAGTGTAGTTTATTAGATAACTATTGATTATATTACCCATTGTTATATGTAATTTACTAGATTAACACTATTTATGAATGATATGTTTCAAAACACTTGACACACACTCCAACATCACATTTCTTGCAACGTGTCAAGCATTTTTTGTGACATTGACGACAGTGTGTTTGCTTCGATTGAGGAATAACCAGATGATTCATTTGGTCTTTACGACTATCAGCATGTTCATGATGGGAGGGTCGGCTAGGCCCTCTTTTGGCATTTTTTCTGTTTGATTCAATCAAAGCAATTGCTACCCTTCTGCGAAAGCCAAGATGATCCAATTTTCCATGATTTATTTTATATAACTGCCATGCATTATGTTCGGCCAGATCAATCATGTGTGTGAGCAACGGCATGTACCATTTCTTACCTCGTATACCAATTCGGTAGTGTGAAATATTTTCATCAGACCGATCCACTCCTCCCATATATTTGTTATAGATGGACACCATATGTGGTTCTTCTATGACAATGTTTCTCTTTTGACTTTGTGACAAGCGTTTGGCAGATTGTTTAGGATTTATTCCTACAGCATTAGAAGCAATACTGAATATATTATTGTCATGCCATTTAGCAATAATGAACGTGTTGTCATGTGTCGTTCTGTAATCAAAATTCAAACCACTCAATTGGGCGCTTATCTTGGCAAGCGCCTTGAACATCTGGCCAATTCACGGGATTTTTTGCCAAGTCCCGTTTTCTCCATTCGTAGGTACGCCTACGTTTAGTTCGACCTGTAGAATCAGAAGGTTCTTCTTCTGTATCACTCACCATAATCTGCCCTTGAATCATTACTTCAGCCGGTTGAAGCAGAATGTTTCGTGGCAAATTATTCAAAGTTACATTATCTTCTTCACCCGAATCTTCGTCAGTGAGACAGTCAGGATCAACAGGAGGAGGTAGAATACATATCAGTCGTTCTCTATAATCTTCTTCATTATCAGAAACATTTTCTAAAGCATCTAAAAATTTCATGCGCAGCTAACGGTCTGTAAAGAAAAAGTTGTATTATTGTACTAAAATCATGTATATTATCCTACTGTCCTATATATAGTACGCTAGTATTTGTAACAAGTTATACGTAATTTATTTATATTATTTTGCTAGAATATTTATTTAGTACAAAAGTTAAGGTTATCAACTAGATATTAACACAGAAAAAAACAACTCACGAGTAAAATATAACTTTTTATACATACCTGTCATTTGCCATGTCTGCAACGCACTTTTATTACACACTTATAAGGCAAAATATAAGGTAAAAACTGTTAAAATAACTGTCTTTTTATTTTTTCTAATAAAGCTGACACGTTTCTTACTGCAAATCATAAGACTAAATAATCTTAGATAAAGAGGGTATTCTGATATTTTTTTTTATTTCTACTGTCCTAAATATAGGACAGTAGGCTTATCTGGGTTAATTTGATAATCTTTGTTAATCTCTTGATATCGAAGAGCGATGTCTCCTGACACAGGTTTAGTAATACTACACTTAAAAAAAGGCTCGAGCCAATTAACGTTTACAGTAATTTTATTTACCCAAATAAACTAATTTTATTTTTATTTATTTTATCACGATATAGCCAATTTATTATATCTCTTCCAAGATACCAAAAGTTACATATCTTTAATGACTAATCCATTGTGATCAGATCGATTGTATTGTGTGTCCAGTTTACAATCATTAGGAAAGCCCGATCTGTATCGTGATTCATTTCAAGATTACAATCGCCGATGTCTTTATAAGATAAACTATTGTCAATAGTTAAAAGGTCAGGATACCTTACATGCTGTATTTAATTGGCAATTGATATGAGAACAAATTTCTGGTCTCAATCGTTTATGGACTTTATGGTGAGTAATTTGTATCCTGCGAATGGATTATTGAGTCATAAGCAATTTTATATAGAGTCTATGTATTATACAATTGACTTGGCGTTTAATACCTAGTTTCGTAGGTTTTGACATATTTCACAACAGATGTCGTTAGTAGGTGAATACTTCGCGCTATCATCTGGTGTTTTAGTTTATTTAGTAAAATGTTGTTATAGCGAAACCAAACAAACAGTTTTAATGTATTGAATACCTGACTGAATGAATATGCACAGCATAATGCTAAAAGTAGAGAAGCTAACGAGTTTATGGCGTGTTTAGAAACAGATATTCATTCAGGAGCGATAATAATCCATATCTCAAAGGCAGCCCAATGATTTTTATCCTTTAAAATACGTGCCTTTACTCCTCTCAAAACTGTTTTATTACCTTAATTGGATAATTTTAACGAATAGAATATTATTTCAAAACATTTAAAAATTTTGGTCTTTTTGAAGTTCTACTAACAAGATGGTAAAGTGGAACCCTTTTGTTTGTTTCTTTGACATATACAGCCAGATTTGACTGTTTAAACGCCGTCGTATATTTTGAATTATTTTTCAAGTGTGTGTTATGGGTTATGCAATATTTCGAATAAGCATTTGTTACGATATCACCGACGGGAACTGTTTTTTTATACAACGTGTAAATGAAAACTTAATATTACACAGGGTTTAGAGGAACATTTTGTTCTGTCTCTGAGGAACCGAAAACCTAATAGTTTAGAGTAAACCACTGCCATAGTTTTTACTGAAGGGAATCAGACACGGCCCTAACATCACATTCAATATTAAAATCACGTGTCCCGTCACTTTATTAAGTACGCGTCGTGAAGCGTTGGTACTTTGCGCGTGTCCGTCTTTTATCTTCATTAGGGTTGCCATAAGTAAACATCTAGAATATGTTGAATTCGTTTGTATGGAAAAATAAATATGCTTATTTTAATTTAATATTTTTACAAGGTGATTCCTTATGAAATATACTTATGCATCATTCAACATTATTTCGTAATTCGATTACACGTTGTTGACGGCCGATTGGCGCAGTGGGCAGCGACCCTGCTTGCTGAGTCAAAGGCCGTGGGTTCGATTCCCACAACTGGAAGATGTTTGTGTGATGAACAGGAATGTTTTTCAGTGTCTGGGTGTTTATATGTATTTTATCAGTATTTATGTATATTATTCATTGAATAAATATTCATCAGTCATCTTAGTACCCATAACACAAGCTACGCTTACTTTGGGGCTAGATGGCGGTGTGTGTATTGTCGTAGTATATTTAATTATTTATTTATTTATTTATTTATTTTATTTATTTTATATGCTTGTATTTTATTTAACTTTTTGTTCCACTACTAAGTTAGCCCTTTAGTGCAATCTCACCTGACGGTAACAGATGATGCTGTCTGGTAGAGGGCTAACCCAATGGCAGTTAAAAGCCTTAACTTACTTAACCCTGTTAAATAATCGATTTCTATGCGCTATCGTACCGTATCACTAAGTCATGGCAGCTCGTTTTTGTCGATAGCGTTGTAACTAGCCACGGCCTAAGAACTACTACCATGTTTTTTTTTCTTTAACAGACTTCATCTGATGGCAATGTTACCAGCAGTATCCTAACATTAGTGCCCTCTATAGAAGATGCTGGAAGGGTCATATCGTGCAGAGCAGTACAGCCTATGCTATCTCACTCTACTCACGAAGACGGATGGAAACTTGAAATACAACGTAAGTCATTATCATCCTATTTTAGTGCCCATTTTCACTAAACGAAGGAGTCACCTTAATGGGATGCCTATTGATTTAGGTGATTCCTAGAAAAAAAAAAAGTTTCACAATCTCTTTATGTTGTTGATCAGTTCAGTGAATAAAACTTGTGTTTGTGTTTGTAACAAGCTCACGTGAACAAAGTGAAAGTCAAAGTCAAAAATATCTTTATTCAAGTAGGCCCTTAGGTGAGACTTTTGATGCGTACATTACATGAGAATTACACGGTGGTGAGATGATGGCGATAACCATATTCGTAAACTTAAAACTAAAGCTACGAGGGTTCCAAACGCGTCCTGGTCTAAGAAGAAGCCCACAACAAACTTAGCCGGACTCGTAAACTGACACTTGACAGTTAAAAAATATTCTTATCCATACGAAAAATTCAAAATATGATAAACACAAAATACCACATTTTTCTGCAAAGAACCATAGACAAGTAAAGTTATATGACTTGCAAATCGATTGGTGAAAGGTGAAAATCTGGGCCTAGGAATCTTCTTTCATGAGGCGTTGCGTACTTACTCATTGCCTTGAACGTAGTTAGTGAAAACGGGCATAAGTTTTTTTTAATCCAGTTCAAGTTGCGTGCAATCTCACCTGGTAGTAAGTGATGGCGCAGTCTAAAATGGTAATATCAAATTAACAGTGAATAGGCATCTTCTAGGCTCCACCTTAGGCTGCAACATCGCCTATCATCAGGTGTGATTGCAGTCTAGCGCTCGTCTATAAACATACAAAAAAACAAGCGTGGTAAACATACAAAAAAGGTTAAGTGGTTAAGTAGTAGGTAGGTTATTTTAAACTAATACCATCGGTGTCTACGTGCCGTCTTACGAAATACTGAATTCCTTGGCAGCTCGTTTGGCGGTAGTCCCGAAATGTCCATATCCTAAGCATAAAAATGCAAAATGTTAACATTTTGTATTTTTGGTATTCTCTAAAATATTGGATAGAAGCGAACGTTCATTTGCGGAATTCCTGAAGATCTTTTTGCTCTAGAGTTGAAGACTGAAGAAATTATAAATTCCACCATACAGATTCCCCTGCTTTTCGCGGAGTATAGCAAATTAAGCTTAATTTTCATAGCTCTAAAATGAATTTACACGAAAAGTTCAACGAAAATATGTATATTTTTTTGGAATTTACAACTTAATAATTATATTCAGACTCGCAACGTCGAGGTATAACCTAAATCTTCATATTTTATTATTCATAAAGTCTGCTTCGGTTTCTTTTACGATGGTAAATAAGTCTTGAAGTTTTAGGTTGACCGTTTAAGGAGCAACGCGTTTGAATACCTGAGTAAAAGAAAATTGTAGGTATAAAACTGATATGTTTTTGGGAATTCATTAAGAAAGGTAGCATCGGTTGCTACGAGTTTATGCCTTTCTTATAATATAGGTACTATCTATATATATCTATATCCCTATCCCTACTAATATTATAAATGTTACGCTTTCACAACATCATGCCCGTTAGAAATCAATGATTAGGTCTAGGTTGGAGTTTGTGCCTTGAAGGTACTAAAATAAGGTAGCTCCGTCACAAAAAGCTAGAGTATGAGTAAGAGAGTATATACCTACGCAGTCGCAACTCCGGGCACAGTATATATATATATATATATATATATATATATACATATATACTAGATGTGCCCTGCGGCTTCGCCCGCGTAATTTTGGGAGGCAGCATACTGCTACATAGTCTATACCTATAGTCATATATGAGATTTTTTCACAAAAAATTTTTTATCTTACGTAATTTTTTAATTTAATTTTTTCAATGAGAACTATACTATATTATTTCTAATACCTTCAAGAATATGTATAATAAGTTTCATGAAGATCGGTTAAGTAGTTTTTGCGTGAAAGCGCAACAAACAAACTTTCATTGACATTTATAATATTAGTAGGGATTAATATATATTATGTATATTTTATATTTATGCATTATGTATATTTTATATTTATATATTACTTATATTTATTTAAATTATATATGTATTTATATCTTTACATTTTGGTATTTATGTATCAACACTCTTGGCATTATCCCGTTCTCTTGCTGTAAGTCTACAAAGGTTGTCTGTAAGAGTTTGCTTGCAGCAATAAGGCCGCCTTTGCATGTCTACATTGTGTACTGTATACTCCTTACTGTTTCTTTTACTGTATGTTATACGTGCAATAAAGTGTTTCTTCTTCCTCTTTATAGTATTGATATGAGTATAGATATAGGTAAATGTCTCTGGGGACTATTTATAGATCGACCAAAGACCAATACTTTTGTAAGCAAGCCAACTGAACCAAGAAGTTCTTTCTATATTTATATAAAGAAACAAGCCGACCCAAGCGCCATCTGTCGGGCTGATTTGTGAATCTATACCATCCAGGGTGCCACCCAAACGCATAGCAAAAAATTCATTCAAATCGGTCCAGTCGTTTAAGAGGAGTTCAGTGACATACACACGCAAACAAGAAATATATATATATATATAAAGAATAATATACAGCATTTCCGAATGCACTGTGAGACTTCATAGTACTGTTTTAAGTACGTGTGTTTATCTATTGCGAAGCTTTAATCTGTTTGTTTGTCCACAGATCTACCAGTAGTGAAGTTGGAGTTGGGTGCAAACTTGGACGCAGACAAAGTTGTTGAGGGATCCGACGTGTATTTAGATTGCATGGTGCGGGCGAACCCGTGGCACACACATGTGTATTTCACACATAATGTAAGTATTTTCATGAGCTATACGGGGAATCCCCGATTAATATTCTCTCTAAATCATTAACAAAGCCGTTATAGCCCAGTGGTTAGGATTACGGCTTTACTTTCGCGGGGCCGAGTTCGAACACTGGCATCCACACCTCTAACATTTCTAAGTTATGTGCGTTTTAAGAAATTAAATATCACTTGCTTTAACGGTAAAGGCACATAATTTAGAACATACAGAAACCGTGTACACGACCAATATTGGAGCATCAAGAACCACTCAACTTTAGTAGTGTTTCTCGAACAGGCGGTTAGTTCACTCCATTTAGCAGTTGACAGTAATTATTTTACCTCTAATGCTCTTAACAATCTAAACAATTTCGGAAAATTGGAAAGGTTTGTTAGCTAACAACATTATGCGGGTGTGAAGTCTGTCGTGCGCGGGGCGTTTTCACTGTTTTTGGGTACAACGCACTGCATGCAATAATAGCAGAATGAGGGTTCTGCATTTTCTTAACTCTGTGGTTAAAGAAAAACATGGTGGGGAAACTTGCATGTCTGAGAGTTCTCCATAATGTTCTCATAGGTGTGCGATGACTTGCGGATCCGAAACGAGGTCGCTTACTAAGGGCCTCATAAGAAGGCTCAGAATCACTCAGCGGGCGATGGAAAGAGCAATGTTGGGAGTATCTCTACGTGATCAAATCACAAATGAGGAGATCCGTAGAAGAACCAGAGTTACCGACATAGCTCAGCGAGTTGCAAAGCCGAAGTGGAAATGGGCGGGGCACATGGTTCAGAGAACCGATGGACGTTGTGGTTCCAAGGTGTTGGAATGGCGACCCCGCACAGGTAAACGTAGTGTTGGTCGTCCCCCAACAAGGTGGACAGACGACATCAAACGAGTCGCTGGAAGCAAGCGGCCCAGGACCGTGGTTTTGGAACTCTCTACAAAAGATCTCTATGTCCAGCAGTGGACTTCAGTCGGTTGAAGTTATGATGATGATGATGAGGCGTGCGAAGCCTACCAATCCACACTTGGCCAGCGTGGTGGACATTCTGAGACGTTCACGTTGGAGACCCGTGCTCTGGCCGGTAATGGGTTAGGGATAGTGATTATGGGTATAAGTATTATTATACAACGTGTAAATGAAAACCGAAATAATAGTTCACGAGGCTTTAGAAGTACATTATTTACTGTCTCTGAGACTTATCTGTGAAACCGAAACTCTAATGATTTAAATAAAAAAAGAGCAACTACTGAGTTTCTTGCCGGCTCTTCTCGGTAGAATCTGCTTTCCGAACCGGTGGTAGAGTCACACAAACATACATAATTGACGTTTCAAAAGTGCTTATACAGTAGGCCTACTTGAAATAAATGAATTTGAATTTAAATCACAAACAACCCTAACATCACATTAAAAATTTAAGTGAAAATCAAAGTCAAAAATATCTTAAATATATCATTGGTGTATGTGATATAAAAATACGGCATTACTTTTATGTGTAATAGTACTGTTTGTTTCGCTTGAAAAGCTAATAAATAAATATTTTTTTATTCAAGTAGGCTCGTAGGCTCGTAGGTGGCACTTTTGATGCGTACATTACATGAGAATTACACGGTAGTGAGATGATGAGACGAAAACCGTATTCGTAAACTTAAAACTAAAGCTACAAGGGTTCCAAACGTGTTCTGGTCTAAGAAGCAGCCCACAACAAACTTAGCCGGGTGTTTTTTTTTTTGTTATCACCATCTGACATTGTCATTTGAAATTATTAGCAGAGCAACCTGGTTAGAGCAATAATTCACACCCAAGCTTTTTTATCAATCACGTAGTCCTTTATACTATAATAGGACTTTTCTGTAAGCTTGCGTTTAATACAAACTTTGAACTTTTTAAGAGACATCTCCGAGTTGAAAATCATGTGAATCCAGTGACTTTCTTAGGTACGCGTCGCGTAGCGACGTAGGTACTATGCGTGTGTCGGTATTTTGTCTTCAATAGGGTTGTCATAAGTCGCCACTGTTTTCATTTTAATGCATTCGTGTGTATGGAAAAAGAAATATGCTTCGTTTTGATGTAATATTTTTACAGGGTGATTCCTTATGAAATTTACTTTTGCACCTTCAGCAGTATTTCGTAGTTCGGTCACACGTTGTAGAATAACATCACATAGAAGGTCAAAAATGTATTAAAGCATATCACTTTACTCTTTTTGGCGTCACCAGCGTATTACGTCAATGCCAATGTATTTTTCAGTGGAAGTGCTATTTAATTATTCGTTTCGCAGTATTTATTTTGCGAACGATAAATGAAATTCAAATATCAATAATTGATGAACTGGCATAAAATGTAAATGAAATGAAACTAACCGTTTTATGTTATTTCCGGTAGCTTTTGGTTTTTTGATTGAATTTTTAAAACTAGCTTCTGCCCGCGACTTCGTCTGCGTGGACTTCAGAATTGAGTCTATATATGAGCTTCGCTCGTTAATAATTTTTAATTTTACCACGGCAACTATTTATGAGATTGGCATAGACAGCTCGTAAACAATTTTTAATTTTTCCTCGGTAACTACTTAAGGAATCGGGATAAAAGGTAGCCTATGTTCTTTTCTGTATCAAAGGCTACATGCATGCCAAATATCATCCAAATCCACCACTGTACGGGAGCTATGGTGATACGCTCGACCGTAACAATAGGAAGATCTTCCTTCGAGCGGGTGATCGTGCTCGGGAACCGAGGTCTGAACATTCATATTTAGAAGTTGTATATACATAGGCTTTCTTCGTGCACACTTCGCTAGCGCGATGCAGGATTTTTGTAGCGCCATCTAGTTATGTTATGTGGAGACCGCTACAGCCGTTTTTATGTGATTGAGTAACAAACATACAAACATCCTTTACATTTATAGTATTAGTAGGTTTTTTGATTTGAACATATTTCGCTTTTTAACTGGTAATACTCTGGGGCTTAAAATTTAAAATGCATATAAAAAATTTCGGAACCGACAGTTTTTGAACCTGGGACTCTCTGGCAATCGCGGCCTGAGCGCTTTCTCAAATTAAGCTACGGCTCTCCTACCGTCGATGTCGAAATTAGTATATGCCTTTCACATCAGTCTTATAGCGACTGTAGCGACTTTTTTATTTAGATTTTTTTCTACAGTTATTTAAATTTTTATTTTTACTTTATACACTTTTTTTTTTACTTTTTACTGTTAAATATTTACTGATTGTGTTGGTTTCTGTTGGTCTTTTTTTACATTTTATTTAAATTTTTTTAAAGTAAAACGACGCAGTATTATAACTGAGACGCCTGTCTCAGTTATAATAACGCAACCTGCGGCGCGGTTGTTTGCTCAGTTTGATACTGGAGCAGACTGAAAAAAAGCACTTAGCATTGTTACCAATGCACAGTATAGGGCTGAGTTTGCGGTCATTTGCCATATTGTTAATAATAATTTGGTAATAATTTAGTTTAAGATCTTGTTTTAGCAATAAAGTATTATTATTATTTATTATTCATCTATCATTTATTCTTTTTCATTTTTTTTTAATTCTTAACAATGCTTAAAAAAAATAAAAATCTATTAAAAATTTATAAAAAAAAAACATCCACCCTTCGCTAGCGGGGCTTTTGAATGCCCAAGCAACCGGCGGTCAGGGCTCCAGAGTGAGATATTATTATTATCTTTATTTATTATCATTAATAAATGAATTCTAAACCCCCAGCAACTCAATCAATGACCTCTTGACCCTAGGGCGTGACAGTGAAACCAGGACCAGGCGTCGTGGTAGCCAACCAGAGTCTGGTGCTGCAAAGGGTGTCCCGTCGGGTGGCTGGAGCCTACGTCTGCATTGCCAGGAACAGCCTGGGGGACGGTGCTAGCGAGCCCCTGATTTTGGACGTTAAGTGTAAGTTATACTTAAATACATGCATATTTGTTAAACACCTACGCCTGAAATTGATGGACACGGCGTCATGTTGCAGGACGAGTACCTCCAGAATTACAGAAATACACCATACAGATTCTGCTGCCGTTCGCGGAGCAAATCATAAGCTTAGTAATAATAAGATATTTATATACATATATATTATATATAAATATATAAGTTCTACTATATATATGTAGTATTAGTATGTATTGTATATGTAATGTTTATAATTAGCACAATTTAAGTATTGCACTATCCCGTTTACTGTAAATGTTTCTTCAACCAAAGGTTGTCTGGAGGAGATCGCTTCAAGCGATAAGGCCGCCTTTGTGCATATGTATATTATCGTTTTTTTTTTTTTGTTAACCGGTTTTATATTTGTATGTGCAATAAAGACTTTTTCTTCTTCTTCTTAATTTTCATAACATATTATGGATTTCCGCAAAGTAACGCCTGCTTCTATCCAATATTTAGGTTCATATGATAATTATATCACGGTGCCAGTTAATACCAGATTGTAAAAATAAAGCTGAAATTCATTTCCAAGCTATTTGGCTACCGAATCCTAAAAAAACAAAACCACTTCCATCGTATGTATGGAGTAAATATGGAGTAAATCCATACAAATTACATGTCAAACGCACGCACACATACGTCGGATCAATGTAAATATTTGGCTATGCGGCATACCGCAAAATGTTTACATACATAATACCTTTTGGTTAATGTAAACGAATCGTTTTTAGGTATAGGTATATTTAAGCCAAATACCTTTTTTTTTTTTAACGTGGTGGAAAAGCAGTTTTTTGTAGAGCTTTTTGTGACAGAGCTCGTCCGGAGAAGCACAAAAGCACTGCATACCCTTAAATTTTTGTATAACTCATAAAGAGGCCGGATTTTATACCATTTTCCTTCTTTATGCATTCCCTAGTCAAAAACCCTGCGCACGCCATTGCTTACAGCTATACCTCAGGTTTTTTTTTTTCTTTTTTGTTTGTATTAAAGGGCAATATTAGAGGGCAAACGAGCAAGTGGGTCACCTAATGTTTAATGATCCCCGCCGCCCGTAAAAATCTGCAGCACCAGAGGAGCCACCGATGCGTTGCCGGCTTTTAAGGAATTTGTTTATCCGCCCCTTGAATAACCCTAGATTGTATTTTTGAGGAAACACATCAGATGGGAGATTGTTCCATAATTTGCAAGTAATACCTCAGGTTGATAACACAGGGTTACACGTTGCAGGATGTGTTCATGGCATGAGCTCCGAAGTGTTGCTTTAATTATAGAGGATGGTTTCCTATTACAAATTATCTTATCTTATATCTTTAAACGAGCAATTCTTGTATATATATGAATGGAATCTCGGAACCGGCTCCAACGATTTTTATGAAATTTAGTATACAGTAGGTTCCAACAATTATTATACCTATGCCTTTTTATCCGTGTTATAACGATTGTTGTCCTTTGATTCAGTGGTCTGTATCTTTGTGTTCAGATAGCCCTACGTGTAAAACCCAGCAAGCGGGGGTGTTGAGGGCTGCGAGGGGTGAGATCGTCGAGATTGACTGCGAAGTTGATGCCAACCCTAAGGTAAATAAACCTGCAGTACCAAAAATATATGAAAACCTTGTTATAAAGTGCTTAATGTGAATTATTTTTTGTCCGCAACAGGAACCGATGACATACCACTGGTGGTTTAACAGCTCAACCCATTCGAAGCTTGAACTGAACACGTTCGCGATGAACGCGCAAAACAGCCTTGGTAAAGTATTAAATACTAATTCTTTAAGTACAAAATTAAAAGTAACTTTTTAGAAAAAAAAAGCGCAAAACAGCCTTGGTAAAGTATTAAATACTAATTCTTTAAATACAAAATTAAAAGTAACTTTAAAAAAAAAGCGCAAAACAGACTTAGTGAAGTATTAAATATTAATTCTTTAAATACAAAATTAAAAGTAACTTTATAGAAAAAAAACTACCTCCAGCACGGATAGCATGGGCAGGAGACAATTTTATTCCTGGGGAAAGGATAACAATTTATCTCCTCCCACAGCTTTATCAACTCTTAGAGCACTAAAAGTGTAATAAAATAAGTGGAAATAAAATCCAAATAATATATATGTAATATTAAACGGGGGTAAACTTCTCCTATTCCCTTTTCCCGTTCTTTAGCAGGATGACACGTGAATTATAACCCTTGCCAGGGGATATAAGCGGGGGATATGTTTTTTATCCCCTGCCTGTGCTAGCCCTGCAGAGAATAACGTCTCAGACATAAAAGAATTTCCAAGAAATGGTCACCGTTGACGGAGAAATCTGTGATAAAAACGTTTCTCTGACTATTTTCAGCGATGGTTGTCAGTTTTAAGTACGTATGAGTTGACTGATATAGTTATACGTAGAGTACAAGTGTGTACGCAAACACTGTTATCTCTTTTCCCTAACTCTCATAGTCCGATAGGAACACAGATTCGACACGGACGGAAAGAGATCCAGCGTATTATATAGGTTTCGGAGATGATTCTAACACACAGTTTATTGTTTAGACAGATACTTGTACATGGTTAATACTTCGTCCGACTACGGCTGGGTCCAATGTACCGCCAGCAATACAGTTGGGCGTCAGAACACTCCATGCTTGTTCCACATCTTACCCGCTGGTAAGTTACAAAACATTCTTCATCGGTCTTAGTAATATTTAGCCTATAACCTTCCTCGATAAACGGGCTATCCAACACTGAAATAATTTTTCAAATCGGACTAGTAGTTCCTGAGATCATCGCGTTCAAGTAAACAAAAAAACCAATAAACCAACTTCAGGTATATACAACGTGTAACAGAATTACGAAATAATATTGAAGGATAGTATATTTCATAAGGAATCATCCTGTAAAAATATTAAATCAAAATAAGCATATTTATTTTGCCTTGCAAACAAATTGAAAACATTCTAAGTGTTTACTTATGACAACCCTATCGAAAATAAATCATCGACACGAGCATAGTACCTAATAAAGTGACAGGTCGAGTCACATGATTTTTATTTTGTATGTGATGTTAGGGCAGTATCTGATTTATTTCAATATAAACTATGGCAGTGGTGTACTCATAAACTATAAGGTTTTTTCACAGATAAGTCACAGAGACACTGTACATAATGTACCTAAATCCTGTGAAGTATTATTTCGGTTTTCATTTTCAAGTTGTACATTAATATATAAGATTATAGATTAAATTTTGCGTAATTATAAGATAACGAATAGTTTTAATAGTAAACATTCTAGAAGGTCGGACAAAGTTTGCCAGATCAAACCCTGTAGAACCAAACTTGCGAGAAGGCATTTCTATTATGCTAGTCCAATATTGTACAACAAAATAAATCACTTCTTAAAAATATACCCGATGAATCACAGAAATTGTAAATACTATACTACCAAGTGGCTTAAGACGCTGTCCTATACTGATACGGAAACTATCGTCACTTCAAATTAAAGGCACTAACTTTGCAGATCTTGCTTGCAAAACATACTCAAAACCACGGAACCCTCACACGTACATACACGCACAAACACTCATACACACACACACACACACGCACGCATACACACACACACTAACACACGCATACACGAACACGTACATTATAAAATTGTAAATTGTATTGTTTTAGTTGTAATATTTTAATTTTTCTTTGTTTTAGTCTTTTTGTATTTAAGCAAACCCGGAGGTGGGCGTTAATAGCTGTAACACAGTTTCTAACTAACACAGTTGTTACCGTTCCTTAGATTATAAGAATCCATTGTAAATGAGACACAATAAAGACAATTATTATTATTATTATTATTATTATTATTCTATATTTGCACATACAATATTTTATTAGTAACATAACGGTGCATTAAAGTTAGTTGGTAGACTTGACCTGTCAGGGTCGCATTCTTTCAAAGTGCGAGTGAATTTAATTGTCTTTCTGTCACTAAATTCAAATGTTGTTCCACACTAGAAAAGCCTTCGTCATTGAAGAACTGTGAGATAACAAACGTGACTTACGACTCGTTGACACTAGGCTGTGTACCCGGACATGACGGTGGACTTCGGCAGTCGTTTTTATTGCAAGTAAGTGTACACAAAGAATCAGGGGACAGTTGTAGCCAACCCGTGGGTGACTTACAATGCAACTAAGGGTGTATAACGGAGAACGTGGCGCAGCGTCCTCTGCGATTCTACCATCTATTGCGATTACGAATCCGTCTGCCCAGCTGGTGATTATTGGCAAACCCACCCGTTGTAAGAGGCCTTTAGTATCCCTGTGGACTGTTATAGGCTATTTAATGAGTGTGAAGTGTACATGTACACCGATTAATAGAGCTTCTATAAATTATAATACGTACGTAAATTACTCGGATTTAGCTTGATTTTAAGTTTATCGTCATTATTATCCAACCATTACTGGCCCACTACAGGGCACTGGTCTCCTCCCAAAATCGGGAGGGTTTAGACCGTAGTCCACAACGCTGGCCCTGTTCGGACAGGCGGACTCCACACACCTTTGAGAACATTAGAAGTTTCCTCACGATGTTTTCCTTCACCGTTGAAGCAAGTGATATTTAAATTGTTTAAAACGCACATAACTTAGAAAAGTTAGAGGTGCTTACTGGGATAACATAGATAACCCCCAATAGAAGTCGAAGTCCTACCCAATGGGCTATCACCAAATAGAAAATACACAGCATTTATAATTTTTGACCTTACCCGATTCAAACCAAGCCTTGTGATCCGTATTTGAACTTGATAACAACTAGACCACGTAGGCAGTTTATCGGTTGGTATTAATACCAGTTATTTATATAGGTATACGAAATGGCAACGGGCTTGTTACTTCGGAACATAAGTAGCGACGACCCCCAGTTCGTGGTGTGGGGTCTATCCGGCACCAACGCTGTCGGCATTTCCGTGCGCGCGTACAACAAGAAAGGGTTAAGTGAACCCTATGCGCTGTCGTCTAGTTTGCTGAAATACCCGCAGAGGCATACAGGTTTGTATGCTAATATATATTTTAATTCTACAGAATAGAATAGTAAAGAAAAAGTGTATTGCAACAAAACACAATAGGAAAAACACGATGAAAACAGTTATATTATTATTAGTTATTTCATATATTTCTGTATCTCATTTAAATTGAGGATGTTATATTGATATAAGTATCTATGTTATATATATCTATGTTATATCATCATATCAACCGATAGACGTCAACTGCTGGACATAGGTATTTTCATAGGGAGTTCCAAATTCCACGGTTTTGTTTCGCTTGGATCCAGCGGCCACCTGCGACGCGCCTAATGTCGGCCGTCCACCTCGTCGGGGGTTGATATTCCAGCACCTTGGGACCCCAACGTCCATCCCTCCCTTATATATATATATATATATATATTTGTGTCAGTGTGTGTATATTTGTAGTATATATATATATTCTATCTAGTTATATATTATATTTATATAATTTTATGTCTAATTTATTTCACTACCACCACCTACTTCTTTTCTAAGTTTTTTTTTGCTTCTTTGGTTGCCTGGAAGAAATCGCTATGTACCGATAAGGCCACCAAATTGTACTCTCTTGTTATATGTGTTTATCTCTGTAACTACTTTTTTCTTTGGTGTAGAATGAAAGTGTATTCATTCATTCATTATTTGATGGTAGGTACTTAGTGCTAGGACGCAAAGACGGCCTTATCACTAAATGTGGCCTTTTAAACACAACCTGAGCGTGCGTGATAAAAATGGTGAAAAGTGGATTGTGTATAAAGTACTCGTACTAGTATGTCGAAAATGACATAAAAACAAAATAAACTACTGAATATGTTTTTAATTTACACATACATATGGTGGGTGTATGTTAATTACCAAATACTAAATGCATAAATATATTTTTTTTTTTTTTAAATCAAGACGAAAAAAGGACAGGGTAATAATCGGTCCAAGATTGACGATTGTGTGTGATTCTTAGCTGTATTTGATAATAATCGGTCCAAGATTGCCGCCGCCGCAAAAATACATATTTTTATCGCACTCCCTCGATAAGGGCATCAAATGAAAGGGGTTTAACTAGTAGAATAATGTACACTATATTGCATGAGAATGCGGTATGAGGAATAGTTGTTTTTAATTAGTGTAATGTTTTCTTAAAGTAAAATCAAAATATTTTGATAATGTTTCGATACAACCCAAACTAGTTACTACAAGTCATGCCCGCGAGGAATGGTGCTAAGAATTCTGGTAGGACATCCGCGCTGAACAGCCAGGCTGATTCTTTGTGCAAAAAGACTTTGCTTATTTAAAGTCTGTTTTTTAATAGTAGGTACAACATTCGTCCAATAAATTCCCGATGCTACCGTGTCACGTCGACATAACTGGTATGATTTATTACATTTATCTTTTTAATTTAAATGTAAACGAGCGTAAACATTGCGTGTCGTTTGAAAAAACGAACGACAAAAAATGAAGCATTGAAATAACTTCAACCGGTCCATGATTTTAATTTATAAGATATCAAAAAAAAAATTGGTAATGTACATTATAAATTAAAAATGGCGGACGATTCAAGATGGCGAATGACTTTGAAGTAAAGTGATAAGTACACACATATGGTAGGCATGAAACGTATACTCTATTTTTACTAACTTGTCTTATTACGAAAACAATATTTTCATTTCAAGCGTTTATTCTTAAAGAATGAATCAATTAGATATTTAATTTAGTAAATATTCTCAGTTGTAACAAAACTTAAGGTTAGGTAGTGCTTTCACGCATATACGAGGCGGTACTTTGCGGAATTCCATGATAATATATTATATGACTTTACAATGAATAGTTGTTAAAACAATTCTCAACCTATCCTGAGGATGCTCCGGTGTCGGAACGAAACGTGCGTAGAAAGTACATTGCGGAAGAGCTGTTCAAAGTCAAATATATCTTTATTCAAATAGGCACATAGATGGCACTTTTGATGCGAACATCACATGTAAAATATGACATAGAAGTGTGTTGATGGCGATAACTAAATTCGTCAATTAGTTCATTAGTGTTTCGTGTGCAGTATAAAGATTGAGGAAATTATAAATTACACCATACACATTCTCCTGATTTTCGCGGAGTATAGCTACTCGAACTTAATTTTCATAAAACGTCTGCTTCTATCCAAAAATTGTTATAGCTAACGTGCCCGTCCGTGTGGAGTTGACAACCGTCCTGGTGACAGTTCTCTGCGCTGTGGCCATCATTGTTGCTGTCACAGCTGTGTCAGCTTTCGTCTTCTGCTGGAAATACTGCAACAAGAGAGAGGGTGAGAATAAAACGAAATACAATTAGTACTGAATTCGTTTAAGACTTAAAATAATATTTTAGGTCACAGGTAGGAGACCTCAGATGGGCCGATTTGTTTACTGTTAAACCATTATTATTACGATTCGAAATAAAATGTAGTTTTTAAAATCATGATAAATAGAATATTAATTGATTATTTTAAATATGTTGCTTAAAATTGTAACAAAGCAACAGTAATAATTAAAGTAATTTCTGTACAAAATACCTTGTTTTTTAATTATTGTCGTTGGAGTTATTAATGCATGAAATATTTTTTTTCTATTGTTTATACATTATTTACATGCTCCCTATTTGTGTGTGTGTGTGTGTGTATGTGTGTGTGTGTGTATGTGTGTTTGTGTGTGTGTGTGTGTGTGTAAATGTGTGTGTCATAATGTATCAACGACCTGATGACATGGATATGCGGCTGAAACAGATCGATGTATGTGTTTGATGACCGATTTGTTTCAAATGTTTTGTTTATATCTCTAATGTTCAAACACATTGGGCTGCTTTACGAAGTCTGATGAGTCAGATACTTATCTACAAGATTTATAATAACTCTCGTTTACAGATAACATGAAGAATGAGAAAAGTCATCGTAAACAAGACGAGATATCTAACATACCCCTAACTGGGACTACAGAATGTGAAAGTGTTGACAGTTTAGGTAAGTTTTATACACGGACTTCATACAAATGTAGTCTTAAACGGAGTAATATGTCGAGGTAGTATTTCAGTCTCACACCGAGATTTAGCAATCTTTATTTTCTTGAAGGGATATCTCAGAACAATATACGCGCACACACACACACACACACACACACACACACACACACACACACACACACACACACACACACAAACAACGTTATACGTTATATACGTTATATAATAAAAAATTGTCGTTAAACTCTGCGTGCAGTGGTTCAGTGTTTACTATTGCAGTGCCACCCTTGCCATTATTTAAGTGTCATTGTAACTGTACCAAATAAAAAGTTATTGCTATTTTACTACTATAAAGTAAACGCCGCTGTGTTAGCGACATTTTGACATCGTAATCATAAATGAAAATGCTCGTAAACTATTTAATTTATCATTGTCACCAGATAAGAATCCAGACATCATACCAATAGAGGGTAAAATTAGCGATAATTGCTCCAATAAATCGTCGGCGACCGACTACAGTTCAATAAGGCCGCTTCTCTCCAAGTCGGAGCACGATAAGTACGACGCAAGCTGTGAGAGGCACTACGATCACAACGAACCCTGTAGCCAATACGTCCAAGTTCGACCACTCGACTTCCGAGTACACCAGTTCCAACACGGCATGCAGATGACAAACATGGGGCCAAGTATACAAGGTTATACGACCAATATGGGTCACATGCCCAACATGGGGCCCAACGAATGCAGAGCGTCTTATGACAAAGTGTACGAGAATTGGTTGAAGTATAAAAATTCCTTGCCGTTGAATACTAGTGGATTGGTGAGTGATTTTATTTAGTTTTTTATTTATGGATGTCCTCATAAAATCAAAGTCAAAGTCAAAGTCTAAAATATCTTTATTCAAGGAGGCCCCATTGGTTTTAGCGTGATGATATATTATAGCCTATAGCCGTTCTAGATAAATGGGCTATCCAACATTGAAAGAATTTTTCAAATTGGACCAGTAGTTCCTGAGATCATTGCGTTCAAGTAAACAAACAAACAAAATCATCAGCTTCATATGTTAGTATAAGATTATGAGTACATTTTGAGTTAAAAGCTAATATGGCACCGATCTTGATAAGACTTAATGCGTATAGCACATACATCGTGGAAACAGACATAGGATATTTTTAATTTCGTGTGAAAACTAACGGTGCGGAATTAAATCGAAATCGAATAAAACGCAGATAAGATCAAGTCAAAATTGGGCCTTAGTTGTCTTAATAAATAGATTTATTATTATTATTATTTTTAATAGTTAAATAAATAAAGATTTTAAACTAAGATTTTCGTGGTCTGGGAGTCTGGGAGGAGTTACGTGATGCACTATGCGTGTTCTGTGATTGGTCCAAGGCGTTTGATTGTGTTCAACACGAAACGTTAGTTAGGAAACTACACAAGTATGGAATTCAGGGTGTAGCTCTCGACTTAATGAGTTACTATCTACGCGATAGAATTCAGTAAGTGAACGTGAATGGAAAACGGTCTAATGGATCAGTTGTGAAAATAGGTGTCCCACAGGGGTGGGACTTGTTTCGACCCACGTCGTGGTCACGACGGGACTAAAAAATATAAAATTGATCCTAGAGCAGGCCTCTAACCTTACCAACGTTATCTTGGCCAACGAATTAGTTTGGCCATCCAAAGGGGCAATGCTGCCAGCTTCTTAGGAACTGTCCCTCGCTGCGGTGGTTTTGAGGACGTTTTTGATTTTATTTAGTTTTAAACAGTTTATTTTAGGTTATTTTAGGTAACAGCTTATAAAAGCAATAAAGAGTATTGGTAATGTAAAATTCTAAATATATGTATTATCTCTGTTTTTTCTCTCATTTAGATGCACATATGTGAAGATTCAGGATATACAAGTTTGTGGGCATCTGTAAGATCTCCCCGGTTGTGTTATATATACTAAATAAATGAAATATTATGATGTATTGAAAATATCTTGTAATAAAAAGTTGACAATCCTAGCTATAATATCGACGTTTTAAATAGTTTATTTTAGGTTATATTTATAAAAAAATTATGTTATCAGATTAAAAGGGTTCACCATATAAATAAAGAAGTATATTCTATTGATTTATATTAAAACTATAATTATTTCCCAGTTACCAGTGGAGCAATGCATGCCACCGGAATTGTACCCGCCAGCCATATACAGTGGCCTACGGAACCCGCTGCATCTGGCGCAGATGCCTGAAATAGACCCCTACCACTTGGATCCGGGACTCATGCAGGAGTTTAGGACCAACACCCCCCCAGTGAGAGTCAACGCGGAGAACTCCAGTGTTTATTACAACAAGAGTTCTTTGGATCGGGGTACCAGCACATTGCCGCATAGGAAAACTAGTGGTAAGTGACCATAATATCAGCGGAGTGCACTATATAGATGCACAAAAGCTTTGCTTACCCTAAAATTGTTAATAATTAGTATAGGTGGAGGATTTTTGCCGTTTTACGCAATTTTTCCGCTGTATGCATACCATGGTAGTCAAAGTCAAAGCCAAAAATATCTTTATTCAAGTAGGCCCATAGGTGGCACTTTTGATGCGTACATAAGAATTACACATTAGTGAGATGATGGCGATAACCACATTCGTAAACTTAAAACTAGAGCTACGAGGGTTCCAAACGCGTCCTGGCCTAAGAAGAAGCCCACAACTAACTTAGCCAAGTGTTTCTTTTTTTTATCACCATCTAACAATGTAAGAAACCCACGCCACTGCATAATGTTAATCATATATGTCCTCCAGACAGTATGACTATAGTACCGTGGCCGATGGGGCGTGCGCTGGTGTGGGATGCGACCTGCGTTGATACGTTGGCAGCTTCTCACTTGCCGAGTATTTCCCAAACAGCGGCAGCAGCTGCCGAATCTGCTCAAATGCTCAGAGTATTTTATAAATTTAAAATGCATATAAAATTTTTCGGAACCGACAGTTTTTGAACCTGCGACTCTGGCAATCGCGGCCTGAGCGCTTTCTCCAATTAAACTACGGCTCTCCTACCGTCGATGCCGAAATTAGTATATGCCTTTCACATGTCTTATAGCGACTGTAGCGTCATCTAGTAGGAAACGTTGCAGTTTCGATCTGCCTTTTTCAAAGGTCCATATTACTATGAGACATTCACTAGTAGACATAGTATTGGCCCACAAGTGGGCCATCACATGCTTGCCCATGAATTATAACTATAAAAAGAAGGCAACAAGCCCCCAGTAAGGCCAAAAACGTGTTAAAAAGCTTACGCTGCATTTGTGTAAACCACGGAAATTAAATCTATAAATTGTATATATGCGCGTGTTTCCCCTAACTGTGAATTGAAATGTATTATATCAACAACATGTAGTACGAGTGTTTAAATAGAAGGAAAATGTTTATTTTATGAAAGTTCTTTGAACTCAGTTACAAATACATTCCACAATACTACAGAGAGTTCAGTGGCGTGCATAGAGGGTATGCACAGGGTATGCAGATGATATAAAACGAAGAAAATCTCCAGTACGAGTTATAAAAAACTTAAGGCTAGGCATTGTAAGAGTTTCAAAAAGCCTACCTTCAAGTATTTATAAATCGTTCTGGAGATTTTCTTCATTTTATATCATCTGCATACCCTGTGCATAACCCTCTATGCACGCCACTGAGAGAGTTAGATGAGTGGACCTGAAACTTGTTTGAACGCAATATCCTAATTTGGTATGTTTTTAATAAATTTTGGTTTAACAATGTTAGTGTCTGGTGAATATGGTGGTCACTTAGTTGTTCACACAAAATTAATAAATTTATCTGCAATAAACGAAAATAAAATATTCTTAAGACCATTTACGTAACGAATGTTCTGTTTACAACACGTTAATGAAGAACATTATGCGAAGTGAAATATACAAGTAAATAAATAAATATACTACAACAATAAACACATCGCCATCAAGCCCCAAAGTAAGCGTAGCTTGTGTTATGGGTACTGAGATAGCTAATGAATATTTTTTTATGAATATAATACACATAAATACTTTTAATATACAGATAAACACCCAGACACTGAAAACATTCATGTTCATCACACAAACATTTTCCAGTTGTGGGAATCGAACCCACGACCTTGTACTCAGAAAGCTGGGTCGCTGCCCACTGCGCCGCTCGGTCGTCATACAAACAATCCATCACAAATAATACACATGTAGTACAAATGTTTAGAATTGAAGGTAATGCTTCCTTTATAAAAGTTCGTTGAACTCTGTAACAAATACATTTTACGATACCAAATAGAGCTAGTTGAGTAAACCTGGAAAAAGTTTGAAGGTAATGTCAGAACTTGGTTGTTCATTTGACTTTGTTGCTGGTTTAGACGAAGAAACTTATTAAGTTATTTAGACACCAAATTATAAATCGGTTGACGACTTCTCTGGCGCAGTGGTTAACATCGTGTTCTATTAAGTGGGAGGTTCCGGTTTCGTTTCCAGCCAGGGGCAATCAAGGATATAAATTAATCTGAATTTTTATGATCCAATTATGGTGAAAGGCTTCAGCTGTGGATTGTTGCCACAAAGACGTGCTGCAAAGCGATTTAGAGGTCCGGTACGATGTCGCATAAAAATGGATTAGGGGCACGGGGGGCTAATGTAACTGCTATACCCCAAGGTCCAAACAGGTTAGCCCGTTACCAGCTTAGACTGTATCATCACTTATCACCAAATGCAATAAAGGGTTTAGTTGTATAGAATCAGTGAATTATTTTATCTTCAAACAGAACAAAAAAATTTACGTAAATTAAATTAACAGTTTGTTTTAAGAAGCGTCCTATATCGATCGTCAGCGGCGAGGTGCGGGGCGGTGTGAATTAAACCAATTGCCGTGGTTTCATGCAATAGAAAGAAATTCAAATATATACTTCATTTCATCAGCTACTTCCTTTTTAAAAACTGAAATTTCATCACAGTAGACTTCAATTATTTTGAAAATTACTCAGAGTTATTTTAAATCGGAGTGATTACAGAAGTTGTTGATGACTGACAAAAAATCACTGTATAATCGTTTTGCACTACCTCTTTCTATATGCGAATTGAAATGTACCTACAAAAACAACTAAAAGTTGGTTGTACAAATGTTTAAAATAGAAGGCTATATAAGTTCATCGAACTAAGTTACAAATAGATTCCACAATACAATAGCCCGGAGAGTTGAGTAAATGTGGAACTGAAAGTTTGAAGGTAATGTCCGAATTTAGTGGTATTGTTTGAATTTGTTACGTGCCCACTTTGTCGCTATGTACGTTTGATAGGCGAAGTTTCAAAACGCTTATGTCCATTAGCACGTAATATTATTTATTTATTTATTTAATTAAAGTTCCCATTTTGAAAGCTCTATAGTCTGTTTATATATTAATAACTAGCTTTTACCTGCGGCTTCGCTCACGTTAAGTTTAACTACAAAGGTTTAAGATCTTGCTGCTAATATAAAAATATGAACGTAGATTAATTAAAACATCAGAAACTTTCATATAATTTTTCATCTCCTATTTGATGCCTTTGGAGTTGGAATTTTTAAAATTGGTGAAACACGATTTTTTTTTAATCGAAAACCTAAAATCGAAGTTTCATGGAATTAACTTGAAAAATAAATTGATAAATGAAGGATTTTTTACAAACTTTCAACTATCCCTCTTCGGGTTGGAATTTTCAAAAACTCTTTTTTAGCGGATGCCTATACGTTGTAATAACTATCTGTGTGCTAAATTTCACCCTGATCCATCAAGTGGTTACAGCTGTGCGTTGATAGGTCAGTCAGTCAGTCATTCACCTCTGCCTTTTATATATATATTTAATAATATATTTAGTTTATTTATTCAATAATAATTTATTTCTTTATTTTATAATAGTTATTATGTCTTTTCTAATTGGAAATATATTCAGGCCTAGTTTTAGGTTAAAAAAAAAAAAATCAAGGCTCATATTATTTGTTATTAATAAAACATTATGACATTATTTCTGTATAATTAAAAGATAATTAAAAAATAATAAACAAATATTTATACAAAATATTTGAATATGCGATCACTGCCGCTTCAATCCATTTGAGAAAGCACAGAAGGGGCTCACATACCTGCAGTCCAACGTGCCAGCAATCATCTACAGGATGCTGTTGGTACTCCCCCACTACCTTCGCACCAGAGAGCCACATCTTTAGCGCATTGTGGTATAGAAGCAGTCCAGTCGCTTCCACAAACATCCCTGATGCGCTACAAAAGCGGGGCAGCTTCATCAACACCTTCAATGAATTATTATATTGTAATCGGAGAGCGTTGTAAGTTTTCAGAGAGTATGCCCACAGGCAGCAAGACTCGCTGAGCTATGTCGCTAACTCTGGTTCTTCTTCGGATCTCCTCATTTCTGATTTGATCACGTAGAGATACTCCCAACATGACTCCATCACCCGCTGAGTGACTCTGACCCTTTTTATGAGGCCACGACCACGTTTCTCACAGTCTGCTCGCTGCTTCCTTTTAAGAAAGCCAATTTTCAAAATCATATAAAGGGAGTTGCCAACGATTACTAAGATTGTTGTTCTAAGATTGGCAACCCATCTCCGACCCGAGATGGGTTTAGGACGTAGTCCACCACGCTGGCCAACTGCGGATTGGTAGACTTCACACGACCTTGAGAACGTTATGGAGAACTCTCAGGTATGAAGGTTCCCTCACGAAGTTTTCCTTCACCATTAAAGCAAGTGATATTTAGTTACTGAAATAAAAAATCTAACTCCGAAAAGTTCAGAGTTACCGGGGCTCGAATTCGGTCCCCCGAAAGGGAAGTCGCATTACCCAATGGCTATAACCGCTTCAAGGAGAGTATAATAATGTATTGTGTTTGTTCCCAGTTACGACGCAGCTTGAAACAAAGCCCAGCGCCCTGAAACCAACGGAATCCAACGCCAGGCCAACGGATGAAAAGCACGAGGGCAGGTGAGACCGTACCGACCACTATTTAGAAACCAAAATGTAGTTCCCCATAACGTGAGCTAGTGACAAAAAAAAAATGGACAATTACTTAAAAAAAAAAAATAACAATATACTCTTTTCGCAATCAGCTAATTTCGGAAGCAATTGTTTTTATTGATCCTAATAGATATAAAAAGAATATGTTACAAAAGTGTCCTTCCCTATTAAGTTTCTTAAATAATATGATTATTTTGATAGGTTATTTCAATGGAACTGAGTTTTATTTTATTCGTCCTGTCTTGGTTAAACTTTTACAAGGATATGTGAAATATTGTAATAATTAAAAATGTAAAAGTTGTAAGTGTTTAACCAATAAAATATACAGGCTTACATTATGGCAAGTGACAGCGTCACTGGCATGGCTGGCTGGCAGTGACTGGCATGACAGCCATGTTTGTGCTTTTGCAGTGTTATAGCTGAAGAGCCGATGGTGAGTTTGGGAAAAAAAGTAGTGCATCAATTTAAGATTCGTTTGTATTTTTTTTAATGTTAGACCATCTGACCATCTGATAATCTGACCATCTGATTAATTCTGATTATTCCTTGATCACTCTGGATTTGATAGTGTCGATATTAAATTATTTGTTAATAGGAACCAGATGTTCCAAATCGATGTGGTGCGTGCTAGAAACGAGAAAGCAAAACGCTTCTGACTGAGTACCAAAAGTGCAGAATAAAACAATAGATAAATACAATTTTTGCAACACTTTTATGCAAATGCTCTTCTTCTTGCTTAAACCAACTCTTCCATATATATACATATATACCTATTGTCAAAGTTAGTGTTGCAGCCCTGATGTAGAATTATGAGATTGGAAATACATTTAATAGTTTCTAAGTTTGATACACTGGAAGTGCGTTTGAAATTGTACCACAATCAGATTCAATCAAATTAATGTAATACAAGGTTTTCGAATTTCAAATTGCCTTAATACCTTCTCTAAACTTGCCATCAGCTCTTGGACTATAAGGAATGCACAATAAATGTAAACTTGCGAAAATGGATATAATGAATGTTTACAAATATATCCATTGAAATGTATAACATATTTATCGTGAAAATGTATGAGAATATTAATGTCAATTGCGCTTAAAAATATAAATAACTGTTGTCTTAACTTCTTTCTAACGGCTTAAGACTGAGATTTTAATAGTATAGGTAATTTATCGATTGTTTATTATAATGCCGGAGACACATTTGCAACATCTAACTTGACGTAACGCGTGTTGAGTCAAATAATATTAGTATTTGGTTTGACACTGTACCAATATCCCATTTTTTTATTTATGTATCTATATCGCACTGTTATAAAGTAAACGTGCATTTTGAAAGATCTGGTGTATATAATATATTGAAGAAATTATAAATTGCACCATTTCGATTTACCTGGCAAATTTAAGGTAAGTGATCATTGCGGAATTTCTCGTGGAATTCAATACGATTTGATTTGACTGAACACGCGTGGCGTTGCGTGATCGTGTGGGATGTTGTATTGTGTTTTGGCATAAATATCTTTATTAATCAAAAAGGACATGAATATGAAAATTGCATATTAAAAAAAAACATTATTGTTGTTGTAAAATTGTATATATTTATTGTAAATAGTTAAAGGTTATTGATGTACAGATAAATAATAATTGATAGACAATGTTGCCATAATAGATAAGAATTTTATTTGTATTAGAGTTTTGTTCGAAATTAGACGCGATTTAAGACGGACAATTTTTGACTTGACAAATTAAGCTTAAATATCATAACACCAACGCCTTTAGTTAGACAAATGGTGCAAGGAGCGTCTTACACAAGCCAACTTTTGAGTTCTACAATCAGGTATTAGTGGGATATGTCAGTCACATAAATCGTTTTGTGTTAAATCGCGTCTCCTAAATTATCCCTTAAGCGAGGTCTACACTGCGCGTTCAACCTTCGAACTTCGCGGCGTCCAAGTTTGCGTTATGTGAGCGATTCGATTTAATCTACCGATGGTACGCTCGTTCTTCTTTTAAAGTTCTAAAAAGCAGCCCGCGACAAAATAATTATGACTATTTTTCAAGGTTGACTCATTCGCAGAAGAAGTCGCGAGGGGCCGCTAGTTATATATAAAGCTCAAGTACGGCCATTTTCAAATAAAACACGCGTGTCTAATGTCTTAGTACAAGACTTGCTCGCTCGCAATTGGGGAATCGTTTTAGAGAATAGAACTACTTAAACATCAAAGTAAAATGGATCTTATTAATATTGCTCTAAGCTCTTTGCCTACAATTCTTTACCTAGGGCTTTTGGCAGAAAGTTTGTAAAATCAAAATCGGATGTACAGGATTTGCCATTTTAAGACGACTCACATAAAGCCAATTTATTTTGACGGTATAGAGTTGATATGCGAAAACGCATCCTCTACTTCTAGCGAGCACATCGGTACTAAGGCTGGCTACAGAAGACATGCCCGAACGCGTTTCGCATGCTAGACGCAATATTGGAAGCCGTGAAGAACGCAAAATGGACGCAGCGATTTCAACCTTGCCTTAAATATTATTGTAAGAGAAAACAAGAGCTTCTCAGGAAGTTTAAAAATTACCAATTCGTTTAAGTACAATAAAAAGTCTATGCGCAAACGGACCGATTTTTAATTAAGATAGCTGCGTACGATACTTGAGGCCGATAACAGCCTATTTTACAATTAAACTGCTCTTAGTGGCTCGCAACAGTTTCCTACCGCGGGCGGTTATTCATATACGACCAGAATCCAAGATTAAAATCCAGTTCAGTGTGAATATCGAAAGATTGATCTTCTATGCAAATTCAATCCATGGATATGCTAACAGAAAAGCAATGCAGCAACAGATACTGCGTCAAAATTGGCGTACTGGAGTCAATATTTTATTTATTTCGTTAGCTACATTTATAAAAGGTCGGATAAAAGTCCAGTAGTGCATGCCAGGCTCTTGATATGATGAAATTTTGTAGGGAGTTCCTACCTGGGCTATACCAATGGCTGAATAATGAAACTCGTTTAACTGGCGACCTTCCATAGACCTGAACTTATAAGTGAGAGGTCCCAGCTGCCCTTGCAAAGGCAGTTTGGGGAATAATAATTTCTGCATTTACTCCGGTCTGGTCTGTTGCTCGTTTCTCTAACTTTTCCATCAAATGGCAAACTCATCTTCATATAAAATGCATACTTTGATAACGACAGTTGTCAACTCATCGCATAATTGGTATGGGGATGATTTAGTAACTGTTGGAAAAGTTAGTGAACCGGGTAACTAACTATACGCTGATATTGAGAATTTTGTAACCGTTCAATACCTAATAATTTTCGACGTATCCGAAATTCGAACCCAGAGAATCGAGTTCTGGAGTCAACATGCTAGCTTAACACCAATAAGGAAGTTAGTATAAGAGCTAGTGTTAGATAAATCCAATGAATAAATCATAAGGTTGATGAAAAACCGCGCGGTTTTGTCTGCGTATCGAAAATTGCTATGATATGCCAAGTAATATGAAATTCAATTTCAAATTCATTTATTTCAAGTAGGCTTACTTTATAAGCACTTTTGAAACGTCAAGTATGTATATTTATAGTGACTCTACCACCTGTTCGGAAAGCAGATTTTACCGAGAAGAGCCGGCAAGAAACTCAGTAGTTGCTTTTTTCCAACATCAATATTTACGATTATTTTTCTATCTTGCGGGATCTCCCGTCTCATCTGAGAGCGAGGCTGGCTGCTTCCAATCTACCTTGTCATTAAGGAATTCATCAAATGTATTAGATGTGTTTTTACACATTTTTTTTTTATGAGTGTGGCGAATGCACTTCGCTGAAGGACACACACGAAGTTTAATCGCGATAACGCGACAACGAATCTACGCGCATATAATTTGGCTGCAACATTAACATCAGTCCCATAGTAGCGTGTTCTTGTATCTATAATTCTCTGAAAAAAAAAAACCATGCGGCGAAAAACCGCATGCGGTTTATAGTAGTGCGCTTTATAAAAAAAAATCGTCACGTTTGCGACTAGACTTAAAGAGTAAAGACACTTATTACAAACGAAACAACATTCGTTACAAGTCGTCGAATCGGATCGTGTGTTATCACCCTTAGAGCGTTTGTCCATCACCATCGACATCGAGAAACGAAATCATTTCAGAAAAAGTTTACTGCCCTTATTATATAAATCGCAAGCTTGCAATTGTGAGGTCGTTTTCGACTATCGAAACACTATAGTGACAAAGTAAAATGTAACTAATATTACTCGTTTTGGACACGCACATTCTTAATAACTGATTTTTTACAAACGTTTTGTTAACATATTGGATACGGGGTACAATACTGTATACACAATAATGAAAACCTTTGTTTCTAACTATAGTTTGCTGATGAACATGTCAACCAAAACAGCTGTTGTAGGTATATTAGAAGGTCATGAAATCAATTACTGGGTAATATTAAAGCAATACTTCACGCACACATTCACATGCTTATATATCAGTGTAAATGTCATGTCAAGTAATTAAAATTACATAGCTACTATTCATTGGTAAATATTAATAAACAAAAAAAAATAAGATAACAAAATGAATAGTTTGGTGTATAAGAAGGATCCTATATCTAGTGTCAGCGGCGCGCTGCGGCGGTGGTATTAAACAATCATATCGCACAAAAAAATCGAATGGGTGGGAAGAAAAATAAAGTATTAATTTAGATTCAGAGTAACTTAAGTTACATTAAAGACACTGTCGTTGTTGTACCTAATTTTTTTTTGTCCTTTCTAAATCTGCGCTATGTATTTGCTTTTTTTTTCATTAATTAGTATAAAGGTTATATAAAATTGATTTTTAAACGACAAAGCAAAGACAAAAAATGTTGAATTGGCTATAAAAATATATAAAGAAGATTTTTTTTTAGAAAATTGTGTGTACTGAAAACTGTAATAAATATTTTCTCATATTCGAGTATTAGTGATGTATTTTTTAAGGATGATTTCTTAGAACCCCCGTTGCAAATAACTTTGTGTTATGTTAGTACGTCTTTAAGTTCTCGGTGACGATGGTAGTGGAAAATCGCCTTTACTATTAAGATAATATTTTTAGTTAATAAACTGTACTTATTGCAATGTTTTTAATTGTAAAAGCGTGTTTATGTGTATTTTTTTATATCCAATTTCTCCTCACATAATGCTGTAGGATTTGACTTTGTTGCTATATTCTTGTTGTAACATCTGATTATTTTTTTTGAATCAATATTGTGAACTTTTTTGACGACCTCCGTGGAGCAGTGGTGAGATTGCAGTTAAGGGTTACCAAGTTCCACTTGTAGTGGAACAAAAAAAGTTCATTTAAGTGACAAAATATTGATTAAGAATTCTTTACTTATGTCGTGAAGTCAACAGGCGTCACTGCATTTTTTGTGACATTAAGCTGGAGTTCTTGTATGAAGAGGTGTCTTTTTTTTACGTCATAAAATGTAATTACGATTAAAATGTCATAAAGATTATTCTTTGTCATACAAATTCTGACTCTAAAATTATAAAAATAACCAATTGAAATGTACGTTTGAAAATTAAATTAATTTAAAAAGAATTGATTTTTTTTATGTTTGTATTAAAATTTAACAGATATAGTGTAAAACAAAATATTACGTCATTGTTAAAAAAATACTTTTCGTGATAGTTTTCATTTCTTTTAAAGAAATAAATGTAATTTATATGTGTAAAAGTACTTTTATTTTGGAAAACCCGGTCAAATATCATCCTCATCCTCAATAAATAAAAAAATTAAATAATAAATATTCTACGACAAAAATAAATACTTATAATATATGTATATAAAAACCCAGACACTGAAAAACATTCATGTTAATCACACAAACATTTTCCAGTCGTGGGACTCGATCCCACGGCCGTTGACTCAGAAAGCAGGGACGCTGCAAATTGCGCCAATGGGCCGTCAAAAAAATCATAGATTACCTGATATAATTTGGCCCGACCCGGGATTCGAATCTAGGACCTAATGATCCGTATCGGAAAATGCTAACCACTATACCAACGAGGCATTTAGAATAGTTACTTTTAACATTTTTCTTGAAAGAAAAACAGGATTTCTTATTTATTTATCAAAGTTAGCTATAGTAACCGAACTCAACAAAGTTGACTGGCTCGAATTTAGAGTACCGAAACGATATTTTGTGGAAAATAGAGGCTTACTATAATAACATAACGCAGTGTTATTTTGATATTATAGAAGTTTTGTTTTAGAATTATACTTGTTATCTTTAGGACGTCAAGGTATTTTATAGAAATTGTCATTTTAAACAAATACTTCCCAGAGGAATTTAAGTGAATTCATAGCTTTAACATGTATCAGACATACATTATCAATAACCTATAACTGCTGGACTAACGACCTTTTCCAGCAGGAGATATTTCCAGAATCACCAGCATAAGCAGTATTTTGTCGATCGCAGTAGATTGTGGTAGTGGCACCGAGGATGCTGTTGCTCTGTTGTATCCCTTAGTCGCCTTGTAGGGGTGTTTACAACTGTGTTCTGATCTACCGCCAACACACTGCACGGACAGACATACGAACGAATCGAGATTTTTTTTTCAAAATTTCCCAAACTGATGAACCGATTTTGATTAAGTTTTTTATAGTTTCAAAGGCGAATTAGTCGGGAGTGTTCTTAGCTATGTGTGATGAAAATCGGTCCAAGATGGACGCCGCCACAAGATGGCGGATGACGTATTTAATCCCTCAATATGGGTATCAAATGAAAGGGCTTGACTAGTAAAATATATACACTATGACAAATTTCAAAACCAAAATGGCCGCACCAAGAAATGGTAAATTACTATTGGATATTGGATAGAAGCAGGCGTGCAGAAATCCATAATATATTATGAAAATTAAACTTAATTTGCTATACTCCGCGAACAGCAGGGGAATCTGTATGGTGTAATTTATAATTTCTTCAATCCGTATACTCTACACCAAACAGATCCTCGGCAATGTCTCGCTCCGAAACCGGAGCATCCTCAGGAGATGTTGACTTTAAAATGAATAATTGTTGTCATTTTCATAATATGGTATTTTTTTTTAAATTCCTTAATATGGTTACCAAATGAAAGGTCTTGACTAGTGAAATAATGTACACTTTGAAAGACGGGCGTTCTTGAATTTTAAATTTATACATTATTTTTTGAATAACAAGATCTTTTAATTCAAATTTAAAATCATCACGAACAATGTTCTAAGTTGCCTACCAAGAAATGTCTTGTTAATTTAGAAACATGAGAACAACCTCGTCTGGGCTCGGAATGGATAATTATATCGCCATCGGCTTAAATCTACAGGGTGTGTTCTTGAAGAGGGTGAATCTGCTACACAAGCTAATTTAAAAGGTAAGTACGTAAGTATAAAGATTGGTTCTTAGAAATATCCATCGAGAGTGTTCTTTTCACTTTTTATAATACCTATTAGAAG
The DNA here is from genome assembly GCF_905163445.1 of Pararge aegeria. Lineage (NCBI taxonomy): Eukaryota > Metazoa > Arthropoda > Insecta > Lepidoptera > Nymphalidae > Pararge > Pararge aegeria. Next base: position 4,226,032 of record NC_053204.1, on the reverse strand, counting down.
TGTGCAACTGAACTGGTCTCGATTTTCCATTAAATTCTGTAGAAACTCACTCTTAGTTAGTTTATGGCTTGAAAATTTACATTCTGTAAACAATAAAAATTTATGATTTTTTTTTAAGTGTTTTTACCTACACTTGGAGGAATTGTCAATTTTTATAAATTAAACATGCATATAAAATTTTCTGATGTGCTAGGCATATAGTAATTTCGGCATCAACGGTAAGAGAGCCGTAGCTTAATTGGAGAAAGCGCTCAGGCTGCGATTGCCAGAAAGTCGCAGGTTCAAATACTGTCTGTTCCGAAATTTTTTATATGTATATTTAATTTAAAAAAATCAAAATTTTACACAACTAATTTTTTTTGTGAAAACAGAACCGACTCCGACCTTTCGGTCCACTGTAACAGGGCAGATGCCACAATGAGAAGGGGCTAGAGCCGTAGTCCACCACGCTGGCCCAGTGTGTATTGGTGGGCTCCACACACCTTTGAGAACATTATCGAGAACTTACAGGCATGCAGCCTTCCTCACGGTGTTTTCCTTCACTGTTAAAGCAAGTGATATTTTAATTTTCTAAAAATATAAAAAAACCTGAACCCTGTTCATGTGTGGGAGACTCGTGTCCTGCAGCCAGTGAGAGGCATATATAAAATGAAAAAAAAAAACTCCAGGACGAGTTATAAAAAGCCTACCCTCAAGTATTTATTACTCGTACGTACTGCAATTGGATGGAGTGATTTTCTTCATTTTACATATGCATACCCTCTACACGCCACTTCCTGCAATGGACCGGAAATGAGTTGATATGATCATGGTGATGAATAAAACATATTCCGAGGGATATAATTTTTTTTTTCTTGGACAACATATTAGTGTGGCAGCTTATTATTTGATATTAACATCATTCTCTACATTTAATTATCTTCGTGCGCGTTTTTTTTTGTTAACTCTAATAGACTAGCGCTAGAGCACAATCTTACCTGATGGAAAGTGTTGATGTGGCCTAAGTTGGGACGCGCTTGCCTAGAAGATGCCTATTCACTCTCGTTTAAAAGATACCTGAATACCTGAAAGGTTGTCTGAATTAGAAAACACAGAACTCTGAAGGGCCAAACCACAGCACACCTTAACTAGTTTTTTATTACTTTTTTATTTTATCTATTGTTTTTCACTTTGTTTTTGTGTGTGCAATAAAGAATTTAATTATAATGAATGAATACACTTTTATTGTACAACACATAATAATACAGGAATAAGATAAGACTATTTCTAAAAAACAATTGACTTTAAAATATAGCCTACCAAGATACTCTGGCTAATTTAGAAACATGAGAACAAGCTCGTCGGGTAAATATCGCCACGGGCGTCACGTAGGCTGCGTAAGTAATTTTGAGTTGTGTGGTAAATAAAGTTGCTTTAATATCATAAATAATTCAGGAGCGAAAAGGCCTCCTTGACAGTATGTATATCACGCTATCTTGGTGACGAAATGAGCTTAAAAAGTTAGCGAATATCATGAAAATGTCATTTGCCAGAACTCGATTTGTTTTTATTTGCATATTAGCGGTAGTCATTAATTGTTGAGTTTGTAGGCTGTCCTAGGCCGCGGTTTTGTCATAATTCGAAATCGAACAAATATTAACCACAGAAAAAAAACGGTTGGTTTTAGGCTGTGATTGACCTAAATTGGATTCGTCATCATTTATCCACCAAAAAAGTTTATCACCAATCTTGTTATTAAACCACTGTTGGCTTTAAACTGTCGTATGATTTATAATATGTTTCATTATTTTACTTACCTATTAAACAAATTGTTCATAAAGTTTATTAATGTACCACTGATTTGTTTAGTGTGTGATTCAGCAAAATTGGGTGAACTACTCTTATATTTAGGCTGTCATTTACCTAAACTGTATTTGCCGTCTTTTAAACTGTCGAACTAATTTTGGACAGCCGCAGTGGGCAGCGACCCTGCTTTCTTCGTCCAAGGCCGTGGGTTCGATTCCCACAACTGGAAAAAAAATATTGTGTGATGAACATAAATGTTTTCAGTGTCTGGGTGTTTATCTTAACCTTGGTATATTATAAGTATTTATGTGTATTATATTCATAAAAATATTTATCAGCTATCTTAGTACCCATAACACAAGCTACGCTTACTTTGGGGCTAGATGGCGATGTGTGCATTGTCGTAGTATATTTATTTATTTAATTAATGGCCCACTGTTGGGATTGGGCTGTCATTGGGCTAAAATGGATTTGTAAAATTTTTAACTGTCCAACAAACATTAATCACTTTTGAAACGTCAAGTCAGTCTGTTTGTAGTGACTCTACCACCGATTCGGAAAGCAGATTCCACCGAGAAGAGCCGTCAAGAAACTCAATCGTTAATATATTTAATGACACAATGTTGGGTTCAGGCTGTTACCAGAATTGTATTTACCATCATTTATATTCTATTGAATATATTGATCTTTAATGACCCGCTCCTGTATTCAGGCTGTCGTTTACCAGAATGGTATGTATCGTCATTTCTTATAACATCTAGTCATCAGTCTAAACTTTACCCACTGTTGGCTTTGGGCAGTCATTTACCAAAACAAGATTTGTCGTCCTTTACCTAATGGACAAATTTACTATCAGTCTTATTAACTTGGACTGTCATTTACCAGAATAAAATTTATCATCATTTAGATACCTATTTAACATATCAATCGTCAATCTAATTTATATCCCACTGTTGGGTCTGGGCAGTCATTTAACAAAACTGGATTTGTCATCATTCACCCATCGAACAAATTTAACATCAGTCTAATTTATGACCTACTGTTGAGTTTAGACTGTCATTCGCTTTAACAGGATTTATCATTCACTTTTCGAACGGATTGATCATTCATCTAATTAATGAACAAATTCACTGTCAGTCTAAATAATGACCAATTCCTTTATTGTCATTTACCGAAATTGTATTTGTCATAATTTATCTATCGATAAAACTGATCACCAAGTTGATTAATTAAATTTACACACTTTATTTGTGGTAAGGCTAGCATTTGCCTTATTATGATTTATAATATGTAAGGCATACTTGGTTAATGATCAAGGCAAATTATAATATCAACGAATATTTTTGTGACAGTTCTTAATTGGTGTCTGGTGTTTAGAATTTCCAGTGTTAAGTGAAAGTCATATTCTATTTTGTGCTGTGCTGTGCTGTGCCGTGCCGTGCAGTGCCGTGCCGTTCCGTTCCGTTCCGTTCTGTTCTGTTCTGTTCTTCTGAGAGTATACAGTGAATATCAATAAATAAACTATAATATAATAAATAACAGAAAAGAATAGGCATTACTAAATTTCCGAAGATTCAGACAAAAATGATCTTTAACAAGTTTTTTGAAGATGCTAATCGACTGTGCCTCTCGGATTTAAAGAGGCAAGGCATTCCAAGCTTAACAGCCTGAATAGTGAAATACTGGTGGAAGAAAGAAGAAATATGTGGAGGCACCCTTAAAATCAGTTTCCTTGCAGTACGGAGAACTTCACCCGGGCAACCCACAAGACGGAAAAAACAGCACACAGTAGAGAATACGAAGAATGTGCAAGTTCCGGCGAAGTCGGATAGGTAACCACTTGAGAGAAGAACGAAAATGAGGTAAATGGTCATATTTGCGCAACCCAAATATGAATCGAATGCTTATGTTTTGAAGTCTCTCAAGTTTATTTAACTGTGTTTCAGTTAAGTTAACATAGCTTGCGTCAGCGTAATCCAGAATAGGAAGAAGGAGAGTCATTTATTGTGTTAAGTAACTACTATTTTCTTGAAATACTGGATACGGCTCTTTGTATCATACACGTATACATTTTTCAGCACACGCCTAGCTTTGTTTTAAGGTCACCGTAAGACACTTTGTTTTGCACGCCTCATAAGCAAAGCGTTGAGGTGGGTATTACTGTCAGTTTACGCAACCCGATTCTCCAACTTAAAATGTCACTTTTTTATTCTTTATTGCTTTTATAAGTGAATATAGAAAAAAACATTATTTTTAACACTCATGATATTTTTAAATATTTTTTTATTATTTAAACTAATTAAAAAAATGTTTTAACAAGTTCTATCTTGGACGTCCGTGTCTGTATGTTCGGATCCCGTATCTTGTGGTCACGATAACAAGCGAAATACTTCACTTATCGAGTTGGTTTTTATAGGCTTCAGTATTTTGAGGAATAAAAGCCTATTACTTTTCACGGTATAATTAGTGTAGTTTAATTATTATTTACAAATAATCTCAATTTTATTGTAATGAATGAGATTATGAGGCGTGCACTTTTGGATTTTCCAACTATTTATTTGAATCGTAGGTGTATTGAATGTTTTATTTTATTACATGTATTAAATAAGTTGTCATTAATTTTGCCTCCGGATGTTTTCTTAGTGGCTACTTTTAATCAAATATTTATCCAATAGTTCATAAAACGTAGACGATTATAATTAAAAATCTATTAGATACGGCAGTAAATAAAAGCAGACGAGCACATTTGACACAATTTCTAATTTATAGTTATTTTACAGTCCAATATGGGTCAATGGTTGAGCCTTCAACGGGTTTAATTACAGTTTTATGGTACACGCCTCGCTGACAAATAGGGCAATAAATTATGTTCGTATAAATATTATACGTTTTTATCTGTAACTACATATAATGTAATTTTGACGACCTCTCTGGCGCAGAGCGTTGTGTCAGTGGAGGTTTCTGGTTCGACCCCTGGCCGAAGCATAATTGATTTCTGAATTTTCACCGGCCTAACCTAACCTAACAGATTTAGCTATGAAGTTAGATCAATTCAATTCCAATTTTTTTCATCATACATGTAATCTATATATATAAAAGTAAGTAAGTATGTTCCGTATAGGCTCCGAAACGGACGGACCGATTTCAATGAAACTTTCAGGGAATCTCCGGATTGATCTGGCGAGTAATCCTGTATAGTTTGGTGACGATCGGAGCACTCCTATTTTTGAACTGTCAAACTGTCAAATACAGCTTTTATTTACTATGATGATATTCTATTGTTGGGTGTACATGGGTGTAGATAATGATCTTCACCCGCTCGAGAAGAGAATAGAAGAGAATGAATACGGAGAGAAATAAATGATTTAATATATTATGAGACTTAAATTAAAAATTTAATGATGTAAGTTTTTTGTTTAAATAAAATAAAGCAAAATCTAGCCAAGCGAAGCGGGCTGGGTACGCTAGTCCTTAATATTATTAAAGGATTTTCTAAAAGCTTACGTTTTATATACTTTGAACTTATTGAGAGACATCTTCAGGATTTCATCTGGTAGTTTTTTATAAATTGATATACAATTACCCTTAAATGAATTAATAATTTTATGCAGCCTAGTAAACTGCACTATAAGTCTATTTTCACTTCTAATATTAATATTGTTACAGTAATTTTTTTTTTTCGTTTTGATATATTTTTATGAAGAATAGAAAAGAATAGAAAAACTTCATTGCAACACAACACAATAGAAAAAAACACAAGGAAAACAGTAATAGTACTTAGTGCTAGGGTGCAAAGGCGGCCTTATAACTAAAAGTGATCTTTTAAAGGCAACCTTAGCGTACGAAGCCGATAAAAAAGTGGAAAATGCATGTAGGTTGTTTATGTAGGTACAAAAATTAAATTTTCTAATATGTATTGATTATGCACCGTCATAATTTTAGCTCCAATAAATTTATCTCTTGGGCCCATTTTATACTGCGTTACTTACGACCAGGTGATATTACAGTCAAGGGTTAACTAGTGGCGTAAAAAAAAGGTTTTGAATTTTATATACATTATTCATCGTTTGGGCTATAAAAGTTAAAGCGCTCTGTAATTTTATTATTAAAAATATATACGCATGAATATAATCTCAGAAGGCAAAATGCAAATCATCGGATTGAGCTATGGCATAATAACAGGACGCGAAAGGGCACAAATAAAATATAACAGCGTAAAATGGCTGTCATATTTTAATATTATTTCTTTTTTGTGCCAACGTTGGTAATTGAGCATTTATGGACGCTCTTATGCGAGAGTGAGTTATTTATCATCGTTAACTAGTGGCCCACTACAGGGCACGGTTCTCCTCCCAGAATGAGAAGGGTTGAGACCGTAGTTAACCAAGCTGGCCAAGTGCGGATTGGTGGACTTCACACGCTTTTGGTAACGATTCCAGGCATGTAGGCCTGACGATGTTTTCCTTTACTGATATTTAATTTTATAAATTTAAAATGCATATAAACATTTTCGGAACCGACAGGATTTCAACCTGCGACTCTTGGGCAATCGCGGCCTGAGTGCTTTCACTAATTAAGCTACGGCTCTCCTACCGTCGATGCCGAAATTAGTATATGCCTTTCACATCAGTCTTATAGCGACTGTAGCGTCGTCTTTTTATATGCATTTTAAATTTATAAAATTGATAATTCCTCCAAGTGTAGGTAAAAACAGTAATAAAAATTATAAAAATGATATTTAATTGCTTACGATGCACATAAATTATATAAGTTAGAGGTGTGTGCCGGGTAGGAACTCGGTTCCCCGATAGTGAAGCTGAAGCTGTAACTATTGGCTATCACCTCTTCATTTATACAGATAAATAAATAATAAAATAATAAATAAATATACTACGACAATACACACATCGCCATCAAGCCCCAAAGTAAGCGTAGCTTGTGTTATGGGTACTAAGATAGCTGATGAATATTTTTATTAATATAATACACATGAATCGACAGCCGAGTTGCGCAGTGGGCAGTGACCCTGCTTTCTGAGTCCAAGGTCGTGGGTTCGATTCCCAAAACAATGTTTGTGTGATGAAAATGAATGTTTTTCAGTGTCTGGGTGTTTATCTGTATATTATAAGTATTTATGTGTATTTTATTCATAAGCTATCTCAGTACGTCGTAGTATATTTATTTATTTATTTATAAATACTTATAATATACAGGTAAACACCCAGACATTGAAAAACATTCATGTTCATCACACTAACATTTTCCAGTTGTGGGAATCGAAACCACGACCTTGAACTCAGAAAGCAGGGTCGCTGCCCACTGTGTCCGCAATAAAATCAAAATCATCCTGATTCCTAAACAAATGCCTTTTGTTTAATAGCAATAATTGACGCACTGGGTAGATAACCCAGCTGATATTAAATGGAATTCTGTCAAATACACAGAGCAACACTTCGCAATGTCAGAAACACGTCTTACAAAGTGCCACATTGTGTCTATCACCCTAAGGTGCAGATGCTAAGTCTCATGTACCAGTAATTACACTGACAATCTCGACGTCCTGAACCACGAGAATGAATGAATGAATGAATACACTTTTATTGTACACCAAAGAAAAAAAGTAGTTACAGAGATATAAATACATATCAAGAGAGTACAATTTGGTGGCCTTATCGCTACATAGTTATTTCTTCCAGGCAACCAATGGCGTAAAAGGATAAAACATAGAAAAGAGGTAGGTGGTGCAATAAATAACATTTAAAATTATACAAATGTTTCACTTACTTTCGCTTCTGTACTGTGTGTTATTTAATCCCAAAACACCTCCTTACTTGAAGGATAAGTTTAACTTTGTAGGAGCGGCATCTGACTTAAGATCTTGTCGTATGCTGACTTTGAGCATGCCATTCCACAAGACGAAGTTTTATAAGCTTTCCTTCGCAGTTCAGGCTATCGAATTGTGGAATGCTCTCCCTACGAACATACGACAGGCAAAATCACTTGATATGTTTAAAAATGCAGTTAAAGCTTATTATCTTGCGCAATAAGACGACTGGTTTTTATTTTTATATCACTATTAATTAATGTAGCTTTTCAGAATATATATTAGTTTATTATTTTTAAACTTATTTAGAAATATTTTATTTTATGTTTTTATTTGTGTATATTTTGTTTATGTATTCGTATGTAGTTATTGGTATGTAGGTTTATAATAATTTTACACCACCTATTTGTTCTCGCTCTTGTTGTCTCCTAATCTTAAGGTTGCCTGGCAGAGATCGCTTTTTAGCGATAAGGCCGCCTTTTGTATTCTACTCCAGTTTTTTTGTGTTTCTCTCTATTCGTCCTTTATTTTCCTAAGAGTTTAAATAAATGTTAAAATAAAATATATATATATACACGAGAGTAAATTAAAATAAATAAAAAAGCCAGCCATTTATTCTACTACCATAATTATATATTTCTCTTAATATTAGTATTATTGTTTGTATTAGATACTGTTATTTTAATAATAATAATAATGATTCGATTTATTGCATAAATACACGTAGATAATAAGATGTTACAAATTTAGCTTTTTTTATTGAAACAGTGTATTACCATTAATTTGGCTCGCAACTTACAATGATATCATATGGAATAAAAACATTAAAAAAATCATTAAGGAAATAAATTAAAATATTATTTATTCCTTAATTTAAATTCACCTCTAATTTCAATTTTATTATACTTACACAATTACAATACATAAAAGAATGCACTAAATGTAATATTAGTATAATGTAATGTAGTATTAGTATATGTAATATAGACGGCCGATTGGCGCAGTGGTCAGCGACCCTGCTTTCTGAGTCCTAGGCCGTGGGTTCGATTCCCACTGCTGGAAAATGTTTGTGTGATGAACATGAAGGTTTTTCAGTGTCTGGGTGTTTATATGTATATTATAAGTATTTATGTATATTATTCATAAAAAAAAAATTCATCAGTTATCTCTTAGTACCCATAACACAGGCTACGCTTACTTTGGGACTAGATGGCGGTGTGTGTATTGTCATAGTATATTTATTTATTTATTTATTTTATTTATTTAATATTAATATAGATGATGGAGAACAATTTATTAGTGTAGATGCTTTAATTTAATGCATTCTTTTATGTATTGTAATTGTGTTTAATAAAATTAAAACTAAGGAATAAATAAATTATTAAATAATATTGGAATTTCTTTTTTAATGTTTTTATTTACATTCAGGCCTTCGAAATAATATTATATAACTATAGTTAGGTCTCTGTGATTTTAGTTTAACCGTTCGTTACGGTTACGGTAGAAGCGCCTCTTTGGCGTAGGCCTCCCCCAGCTCTCTCCATGTCTTCCTTTACTTTGCCTTCCTTAACCATAGTAGGCCATTAAATATAAAATAAATAAATATAATACGACAACGCACACGTCGCCATCTAGCCCCAAAGTAAGCGTAGCTTGTGTTATTGTTACTAAGATGACTGATGAATATTTTTTTAAATAATATACATAAATAATTAAGAATAGACATGTAAACACCCAGGCACTGAAAAATATTCATGCTCATCACACAAAAATTTTCCGGTAGTGGGAATCGAACCCACGGCCTTGGACTCAGAAAGCAGGGTCCCTGCAAACTGCGCCAATCGGTCGTCATTGACCTGCACAAGTACGTCCGCCCAGCGTCTCCTTGGTCTTCCGCTTTTTCTTTTCCCATTACACGGCACCCATTCTGTCCCTATTTTTGTCAACTTATTATTATTCACTCTGCAGATGTGACCAGCCCATTTAAATTTTTGCAGTAAATTATTAGTCATCATATAAACAACACAACATCTCACAATGAGAGGGTGTTAAGGCTTTAGGTCCACCACGCTGGCACAGTGTGGATTGGTGGACTCCACACACCTTTTCGAACATTATGGAGAACTCTCAGGTATGCAGGTTTCCTCACGATGTTTTCCTTCGCCGTTGAAGCAAGTAATATTTTAATTTCTTAAAAAACGCAAATAACTACGAAAAGTTAGAGGCGTGCTGCGATTCAAACTTGGCCTCCTGAAAGGTAAGTCGATTACACACTGGGCTATCACCGCTTCACATAAATTATTAGTATTAGTATTTGAATTGTAATGTAAATTATTATTTTTTATTCTCTGACATTAAATAATATCAAAATTTAAATTAATTTTATATATTGCTCCCCAATCTAAAATATATTGTTTTTTTTATTTATTTTTTATCACACCTGACACTACATACAAGACTATTGCGCTAGGGCAATAAAAATAAGACTTCCTATTGCATAAAACCATCCACGTATCACATCCTAAATAAACGATGTCCTGTCGGATAACTTTATCACATCGATACAATCAACGCGTACGCAACGACAATAAAAATGCCTACATGCTTTTTGTATTTTGCTCAATTTTATCCGACTACAGAGAATTCCTGAGTCCGATTCCCGGATCAGACCAATGAATAGAATTGGGTTTTTTTATCAAGAAATTCATAGTACGAGTACCAGCTCGGAGTTAGGAAATTGGAGGTGATTCACCCCCGTGCCTCAGAGAGCACGTAAAGCTGTCGGTTCTGCGGCTGATCTCTTTCTAGTCGTGGCCGAGCTGCCGTTCCATAGGGCTATGAGACTGAGTGAACTCTATTCCCTCACTCACTTTTGCACTATAAGATCTCACGCATTATTGGAAAATCTGCTTGTGAAACTTTTAATTTTGATGGCCGAGTGGCGCAGTGGGCAGCGACCCTGCTTTTTGAGTCCAAGGTCGTGGGTTCGATTCCCACAACTGGAAAATGTTTGTGTGATGAACATGAATGTTTTTCAGTGTCTGGGTATTTATCTGTTTATTATAAGTATTTATGTGTATTAATTATATTCATAAAAAAAATATTCATCAGCTATCTTAGTACCCATAACACAAGCTACGCTTACTTTGGGACTAGATGGCGATGTGTGTATTGTCGTAGTATATTTATTTATTTATTATTTATTAAATGTTTCGCTACCATCAGAATGTTTTCTTAGTTATATTAATTATAATGTATATTTTTTTATGTTTTTTTTTCTTTTGAAATAACCTAATTAAAATTTTGGGTTAAAAAAATATATTGAACGAAAGAATGAACGAATGAAGCGTTAAGGTAGAAGATACAATTTGGCGGCCTTAACGCTGTATAGCGATCTCTTCCGGGCATTCTTTTCTAATGTTTTACTTTTTTATCAAGACAACTAAAAGTTGCAACAAAGTGGAAAATTAGATCGCGTTTTAGTTTGCAACACTCTGAAATCGAATCCGGTTGTGTCACTGTCTTAACTTATAAAATAAACAATATAAGTAAGTACACTTATTAAGAGTATTTTTATTATTTTATCATTCATCTTCGTCGGATAGCCGATAAGCCCGTTCAACAAACAAACGAGAAGAAAAAAAAATTAACAAGATGCACTTGCCAATTAAAAGTTAAAATCGTATTCAAGTTTTCTTGCGAGGTCTAGCCTTCGGACTACATGTATAATATTAGTTTTTCTGCTTTTTATATTTGATCTGGATCAACTCGTAAGTGCAGCTTTTTGCATATATACATTACCAGCTTGCCCGCGGCTTCGTCCGTTTTTGTTTTTGTTTTTCGAAAGACATGTGCCTCATAAATGTGGCAGGACTCTATGTATTTAGGATAGCTAAGCCTGGTGTAAAATCGTCAAACACTTTCGTCCCCTCTCCCAAGAGAACTGGGCTTAATTTCGGGATAAAAAGCATCCTATATTACTTCTAATACCTTCAGGAATATGTGTACAAAGTTTCGTGATGATCGGTTTAGTAGTTTTTGCATGAAAGCGTAACAAATAAACTTATATTCACATTTATAATATTAGAAGAGATATTATCACATTCTCGTTATTTTTATATTTCATCTTAATAAATTCGTAAATCGGGCAAAAATAAATAATATGTTGATATCTTTTTTGGTCTTGTGGAAGGTTTCGGCCGTCTAAAAGTCGATATAAACAGTCGCCTAACTAGAAACGGACATAAATAAGTGATATCTGCATATCGTCTGAGAAAAGTACAGAAATCCTTTGTGATGATGGGTATATGCTTTTATAACATGATACCGAAGGTAATATTAGATCTACCTTTACCTAAGTGTAAACAATATATTAAAACACATTTAATAAACCGTTGTTACTATACGATTGATGAATTCCTTAACGACAAGGCTGCTTGGAAGCAGGCCACTCCGCTCTCATCTCTCACAAAACAGAAAAAATCTAAAGATTGTTAAACCTTAAAATCATGTTGGAAAAGAGCAATCTGCTTAGTTTCTTGCCGGCTTTTCTCAGTTCAATCTGCCTTCCGAACCGGTGGTAGAGTCACAGACAAACAGACTGACTTGACGTTTCAAAAGTGCTTCTTAATTAGGCCTACTTGAAATAAATGAATTTTAATATTTTTTTTTTGCTTGTTACCACCGTACTAATAGAGACGTGCCGCGAAGCGATTTAGCGTTCCGATATCGCATATAAACGGGTTAGAAGTTTGGCTTTAATATAATCGCCATACCCGTTAGCCCGTTACCATCTTAGACTGCATCATCGCTTACCATCAGGTGGCATTGCAATCAAGGGTTTACTTGAAGAAGAATGAAAAAAAAAGGTGTCTATGACCGTAATGGTACATAAACATACATAACATAACGTAACTCTTTTTTTATTGAAAGAGTTTATGTCTTCATTTATTTATGTCATCTGGTTATATCTTGTTATTCTCGTAAATAACTGACCCGACGATTCTGATGCCACTTCGTAATCATAACTTTTCTATATCTGCGAGAGGTAGTCTAAGAGCCAATGCTTAAACTTACTTTACGGCGGATAGGCGCAGTGGGCAGTGATCCACCCTGCTTTCTGATCCCAAGACCATCGATTCGATTCCTTCAACTGGACAATGTTTGTGTGATGAACATGAAATTTATTCAGTGTCTGGGTGTTTCTGTATCTTTTCGGTATCTGTATTTCTTAAGTATTTTACTTATAAAAATATTAAATAAATATCCTACGACAATTAACACACCGTCATCTAGCCCCAAAGTAAGCGTAGCTTGTGTTTTGGGTAATAAGATGACTGTTGAATATTTTTATGAATAATATACATAAATACTTATAATATGGGACCGGGGCATCCTCAGACTTTACGAGTATTCATTAGATCGAGGAAGTTATGAATTAAATACACCATACAGATTCTTCTGCTATTCGCGGAGAACAGCAAATAAACCTTAATTTTCATAACAGATATGTGTAGTTTCAGCATAAAGGGTCTTCGAATCTTGATCGTAGTCTCATAGTCTATAATATAAATAAAAGAGTAGATACAGCCACACAAATCGAAATGGCCGCATCTGTCAATTACCGTGCTTGCTTGCGTTCAGGAATAAAAACAAAAACCAAGATGGCGGACGCGATTTCCAAAACACATGAATGGACGCGCAATATTGTTGAATAACTGCATGTTTCATGGAAAAGTGTCCCATTCAAATGGCATTAGTAGTTTTTGTTTAAAAGGGTACCGCGGGTGAATAAATTGAATTCCCTTTAGTTCACTTATTCCTTTTTTATACACCACACGCGATTTATCCCCAAAGTAAGCGTCGCTTGTGTTGTAGGTGCTAGGATAATTGATAAATCTTTTTTTATGAATCATATACGTTCATACTTATAATATACAGATAATCACCCAGACACTTGTCTGAATCGAACCAACAGCCTTGGACAAAGAAATCAGGGTCACGGCTCACTGCGTCACTCGGCCGTTCGAATAAATATTACAAACCATTTATACCCGACGAAGAATAGTTTTTTTGTGATTTTGAATAAATACAAACAATAAGTATCATTATTTATTGATTAATGAACTAACGAAAAATATATTTTTCTAGGGATATAACAATTACAAACTAAAATTAATATTTAAAAAAATATAAGCCGTCTAACTGTTCACTTATGGGCATGGTACCCTAAATGCTGGCGCTATTGCCCCTTTGAATTTCTAGACTTAGCCGTTGGGCTAAATAAGCGCCAGCTCACCAGACGTAAGGACCAATTATTGGGAAACGATGTTAATAAAATTTTTCGTGTCCGAAAACCATGGGACAAGTCTCAAAAACGTAGTCATCATCCTCATCATGTCAACCAATTGACGTCCACTGCTGGATATAGGTCTTTTGTCAGGAGTTCCACCATCCACGGTCCTGGGCCGCTTGCTTCCAGCGGCTCCCAGCGACTCGCCTGATGTCATCTATCCACCTCGTTGGGGGCCGACCTAAAACCGTACAGGCAGCTGCTACCGCTTTTTGGGAAATACTCGGCAAGTGAGAAGCTGCCAACGTATCAACGCAGGTCGCATCCCACACCAGCGCACGCCCTATCGACCACGGTACTATAGTGATACCGTCTGGTATCTTGCCACCATCTCTGAACAAACCGGGAGGTTCCAATTGTGCAGGAATAACTCAGAGGCCTGAGCGCGACGGACTACATCATTGATAGCGCCGTGGCGATACAAACGGCCAGCATTGCGATTACAGCTGAGCCCATGGAGTTATCAGCGCAAGACGCGCTGTAAGCGATTTAGTGTTTCGGTGCGATGCAGCGTAGAAACCGATTACGGGTATGGCTACCATACTGAAGTCCGATGTAGTGGAATAAAACAAAAAGCAATTATATCCTATATCTTTAAACGAGCAATTCTTGTATATGTATAATTGGAATCTCGGAATCGGCTCCAACGATTTTCATGAAATTTAGTATACAGGGGGCGATAAATCGATCTGGCTTGGATTCACTTTTGGAAAATGTCATCTTATTTGTGTTTTCCGGTAATAACCGATTTGGTCACATTCAAAGATGTCAAGATAGTAGATGGACAAAAATTGTTACCAACTGGCATCCCATGGATTGGAAGAGAAGACCCGGTAGGCCATTGAAAAGATGGGAGGACGACATCGCGAATGTTGCGGGTAAGACATGGAGTACTCTTGCAAGGGACAGGTGCAAATGGAAAAATATGGAGGAGGCTTTTACCGCCGCTGGCGGTCCTCACGTAAATTAGATAGTATAAGTACAATAAGGGCAATATATTACTTAGCTATGAAAACATTAAAATAGAAAATAAGGATTTAGGATTAAGGAAAATTGTATTTAACTCTATTATATTTAGCCAGTAAGGTACTTAATTGTAAGGAATTTAAATAAAGCTTTATTATTATTATTATTATTCTATCATTTATTATTTTTCTTTTTTTTTTTTTAAATTATTAACAATGCTTAAGAATAAATTAAAAAACACTATTAAAAATTTATAAAAAAAAAACTTCCACCCTCCGCTTGCGGGGCTTTTGAATGCCCAAGCAACCGGTGGTCAGGGCTCCAGGGTGAGAAACCTCCTCACAATACGCGCCGTTTCAAGGACTACTGCCTTCTGTATCCGACCCTTGATCCAACAACCAAGCGAAAGCTTCTTGAGATGTTGGTCGAAGCTTTTCGCGAGAAGACCATTGACTGAAACGACTATCGGAACAACAACGGTCGACTCAACATTCCACATGGCGGTAATCTCGTGAGCAAGGTCCAAGTATTTAGATACTTTTTCCTTTTCAGCTTTCACCAGATTATCGTCATGTGGAATAGTTATGTCAACAATTATTGCACGGCGCACTGATCCATCTGATTATTATTATTAACCGATTTGGTGCAGTCGAAGTTGCACGGGTCAGCTAGTATAAATAAAAAAAGCGGAAATCAAGTTAATTAAGCTGTTTAAATAAATAGCTTCAAATGTTGCTTTCTTTTATTATAAAATACCTTATCGATTGGGACAAAGATCTTTGGATACAACTTGTTTGAAACGCACCTGCTCATTTCTTTTAAAATAAACCAATACAATGGGCTCTCCAGTCTGGTCTTTGGTTTAATGCTTCGTTTTTAAATTACAAATTCGATGGAAATTATGACGGACGAGTGGCGCAGTGGGCATCGACCCTGCTTTCTGAGTCCAAGGCCGTGGGTTCGATTCCAAACACTGGAGAGTGTTTGTGTGATGAACATGAATGTTTTTCAGTGTCTGGGTGTTTATCTGATGTATATTATAAGTATTTATGTGTATTATATTCATTAAAAAATATTCATCAGCTATCTCAGTACCCATAACACAAGCTACGCTTACTTTGTGGCTAGATGGCGATGTGTGTATTGTCGTAAAAGAAATATATTTTTTTGTTTATGTATTAATGAATTTGAATTTGTTTATTCTGTTTCAAATGTGTAATTCAAGACTGCATATAAAAGTAATTGCGGATCTGAGTGTAGTACTCACCTCAATAGCTTATAAAAGTCGACTGCTGAAGTAAAATCCTTTTCTTCAAGGTTTATAGACGAGCGCTTGACTGCAAGCACATCCGATGATAAGTGGGATGAGGCCAAGCTGGCCAAGTGAGAATTGGTGGACTTTACGATGTTTTCCTTCACAGTTAAAGCAAGTGATATTTTCTTTGGATAGATAGCACATAACTCCGAAAAGTTAGAGGTGCTGTGGCACGAACTCGGTAACCACGAATGAAAGGTTTTTTTTTATTCGACTACGAGTTAGCCCTTGACTGCAATCTCACCGTAGTAAGTGATGCTGCAGTCAAAGATGGTAGCGGGCTAACCTGTTAGGGCGTATGGTAGTCATACCCCCAATTTTTTACCCAACATCGCACCGGAACACTAAATCGCTTAGCGGCACGTCTTTGTCGCTAGGGTAGTAACTAGCCAGACCAGATGAGAGAAAATTCAGAAATTATAAATTCTCAAATTGCCCCTCGAATTCGAACCCGGGACCTCCTACTTAAATTCACAGTGCCGCTACGCCAGGGAGGTAACCATTTAACCACTTGGCTATCACCGCATTTCATTTTAATAAAGATAAACTTTTAACTAGAATATGATGAAAATTATGTAATAGTTAAACGGGCACTAATACGCTAATGCTGACATAACCCATGCTAGTAGCATTTGAGTCGGTTAATGAATACTGTAATAAACGTTTTAATATACAATTACCGCTATAGGATTATATTTAAACGGTCGACTGGCGCAGTGGGCAGCGACCCTGCTTTCTGAGTCCATAGCCGTGGATTCGATTCCCACAACTGGAAAATGTTTGTGTGAAGAACATGAATGTTTTTCAGTGTCTGGGTGTTTATCTGTATTTATGTAAATCATTCATAAAATTATTTATCAGCACGGCATGTTTCTTAGTACCCATAACACAAGCTACGCTAGCTATTAATGCTCGACGAACGGCGACGAAAACTCCTCAGCTAAGGAGCTACCTAGGAATACATCAACCGTTCGCGAATAGTTATCACCTAAAAGTTGGTGATACATTTTTTATCCAAATTATTATGCGTTCGAATTAAGCGATGCCTAGTTTTATTGAAACCGGGCATAAGTATCTTTGCCACGGCAAGCATATCGCAATGCAAATGATATAAATAATAAAATAAAGCAATATAATACGACAATACACACATCGCCATCTAGCTCAGAAGTAAGCGTAGCTTGTGTTATGAGTACTAAGATGACTGATGAATATTTTTATGAATAACTAGCGTACCCAGCCCGCTAAAGTAAAATCTAGCCCGGCGATGCCTAGATTTTGCTTTAGTTAATTTAAACAATAAACTTCCATCATAATTTTTTTAATTTAAGTCTCATAATATATTAAATCATTTCTCTCCGTATTCATTCTCTTCTCGAGCGGGTGAAGATCATTATCTACACCCATGTACACCCAACAATAGAATATCATCATAGTAAATAAAAGCTGTATTTAACAGTTTGACAGTTCAAAAATAGGAGTGCTCCGATCGTCGCTAAACTTTACAGGATTACTCGCCAGGTCAATCAGGAGATTCCCTGAAAGTTTCATTGAAATCGGTCCAGCCGTTTCGGAGCCTATACGGAACATACCCACACACTTACTCTTTTATATATATAGATGTACTTCAATATTTAGAATACACGGCCTTGGACTCAGAAAGTGACTGCGCCAATCGGCCGTCAAAACTTACAAATTCTGTGATTCTGAGGTGTTTTTCAAGTCGCTCAAAAAGAACTACAGTTCTCTGAAATCGAATCCCTAGGATAACTATCAGCAAAACATGTAGCATTAGATAACTCACCCGATTACTAACCATTTATCAATCAACCTTGTAATCGGCTTAGCAGACGCGTCCTTATGCGACGCGTGAGAAACTCTCAAGTATTAGATATCGTTTGATGCTAAGAGCAATAGAATTGAGTTTGACGCTTATCAATCAGAAGTTATTAAATACTTCATTAACAGCAGATTCTGGATTAAATATTCCTTCTCCATGATAGTGTAGTGGTTAGAGCTTCGGTTTCCTGACGGGGGGACCGTGTTCGATCCTCGCCACGCACCTCTAACTTTTCGCAGTTATGTTTGTTTTAATTAAATATCACTTAGCCCGGTGGATAGGAGCTCGACTCACCTTTTGGGGGGCCGAATATGAGTTCCAGAACGCACTTATAACTTTTCAAAGTTATGTGCGTTTTAAGTAATTAAATATAACTTGCTTCAACGGTGAAGGAAAACATCGTGAAGAAACCTGCATGCCTGAAATTGCATGCACACATTCTCAAAGGTGTTTGGGGTCCACCAAACCGCACTGGGCCAGCGTGGTGGACCTACGACCTTAACCCCTTCTCATTGTGAGAGGAGACCCGTGAATATTTTTTTGTTTATTTAAACATCTTTATTGCGGATAGGAAAAATTAAGAATATGCATAAAAAAATAGATTCAAAAGGCGACCTTATCACTAAAAGTGATCTCTTCCAGGTTACCTAAACGATATAAATATACATGAGAGACGGGAAATCGCTATTACAAAAAACAATACATAAATTTACACACAAAAATACATACTTCTAATAACTAATATGATAATTTGTTGACGGCCGACTGGCGCAGTGGGCAGCGACCCTGCTTTCTGAGTCCAAGGCCGTGGGTTCGATTCCCACAACTGGAAAATGTTTGTGTGATGAGCATTAATGTTTTTCAGTGTCTGGGTGTTAATATGTATATTATAATTATTTATGCATTATATTCATAAAAATATTCAACAGCTATCTTAGTACCCATAACACAAGCTACGCTTACTTTGGGGCTAGATGGCGATGTGTGTATTGTCGTAGTATATTTATTTATTTATTTATAATTATTAAGAGAGAAAAATAAAATAAGATTTATTAATGTATATACAATTATATATACTTACTATAGATATATAAATGCATATATACGAAAAAATTATTAAAAATTTATTTATGATTTAGTAACTATGTCCCATCTACACTATTATATAACAAAATAATTGAAAACTAAACTAAATAAAAAAAAAAATTCATGAAATATTAATATTAAATTTACAAAAAGTTACAAATTACAATTTCTGTTTCCAGGCAGCCCTACGTGGAGTTGAACATAAAGCTTGTAAATCGGAGAGTCGTATCTTTTTTAATACTTTCAGAATGCCGTTACTGCTTACCCACGTTCTGTTCATCAAGGATACTATGCGTTTTCTTCTTTTATTGTTTATTGTTTTCTTCTGATGGCAAAAAAGTCGTCAGTATGAGCCCTCGCGAACATTTCTGATGCACTACAATAACGTGGTAAGCCCAACAGTATTCCGAAACTATAATTATACCTAATGACAAAAGGTGATGGCGAACACGGCTTTTTAAAATAACTAGGGATTTAGAGCGACGAATAAAGTTAACTTTCAGTGTTCCCAATAAAATCTGAGAGATTGTTGAATATTTTTACTGACATTGCGTGCGGTATTGGCTTCTGGAGTGCTAATTTTGGATGAGGGGCATTTAATTAATTTTTAGTTTTTTTGCAAACACCGCCGTTCTATATTAGACTGCATCGTAACTAACTACCTGGTGAGATCGCAATCAAGGGCTCACTTATAGTGAATATAAAAAAAAAACACTTAATCATAAGTCCATAATATATATTTTTTTTATTTTTGAAATATATAGACAAGTGCTTGACTGTAATCACACCTGATGGTAAGTGATGATGCAGCCTAAGATGAAGCGCGCTTGCCTAGAAGATGCCTATTCACTCTTGATTTGAAGCATTCCAGGCCGGAATTCCTTTGCGGTGCGGATCAGAAAGGAAGAAGCAAAACGCTTCGTACGTGTTGATGGTATTTCAACAAAAATATTAGCACAAATAGTCAGTCGATTTCAGTAGAAATTGTAGAACAAGGAAATGCAAGGAAGTAAAAATTGTTTAACATATCCCCGTATGAATAAACCCGTGCTTAGTAACTTAAGATACGATAATAAATTTAGCCGACGCCACGGGAATGCCCCAGTGCGGTATGCTCAAAATAGTTTATTGTGAAACCACGTTGTAACTTGTGAAAATTCGTCCTACATGTGCAAAAAGCATTAATACTTTACGAAGAGTGTGGTCTACCCCTTAAACTTTGATTTAAAACTTAACTTAATTACTAATTTGACGGCCGTCTGGCGCAGTGGGCAGCGACCCTGCTTTCTGAGTCCTTGGGCCGTGGGTTCGATTCCCACAACTGGAAAATGTTTGTGTGATGAACATGATTGTTTTACAGTGTCTGGGTGTTTATCTGTATATCTGTATGTGTATTATATTCATAAAAATATTCAACATCTATCTTAGTACCCATAACACAAGCTACGCTTACTTTGGGCTAGATGGCAATGTGTGTATTGTCGAAGTATTATGAAAGTTTGTATTAAACGTAAGCTTATAGAAAAGTCCTATTATAGTATAAAGGACTACGTAAACGATAAAAAAGCTTGGGTGTAAATTATTGCTCTAACCAGGTTGCTCTTCTAATAATTTTAAATGACATTGTGAGATGGTGATAACAACAAAAAAAAAAAAAACACCCGGCTAAGTTTGTTGTGGGCTTCTTCTTAGACCAGGACGCGTTTGGAACCCTCGTAGCTTTAGTTTTAAGTTTACGAATGTGGTTATCGCCATCATCTCACTACCGTGTGGTTCTTATGTACGCATCAAAAGTGCCACCTGTGGGCCTACTTGAATAAAGATATTTTTGACTTTGACTTTGACTTTGACTTTGACTATGCCTTCAAGGCAAGGCATTGAAGGTTTAAGTGGCAGGTGTATAGGCATTTTTTGTTAATAATACAAAAGCTTAGCTTTTGTTTATGTATTTGTATTTAGCTATTTGAATGTAGATTTATAATAATTTTACACCACCTGTCCGCTCTCGCTCATCTTGTCCTAATCCAAAGGTTGCCTGGCAGAGATCGCTACTAAGCGATAAGGCCGCCTTTTGTATTCTACTTATGTCTTTGTATTTCCGTTTTTTTTTTGATTTTCCTAACTTCATAGTGGTGTACAAATAAAGAGTTAAATAATAATAATAAAAACAAAACTACCTGTCATAGTCACATAAGATTAGAGTGAACCAATAGTTGAAAATAACAAAACTATAAGTTACACTAATTCCGTCCAAGTACTGGGAACGTAGAAGTACCTATTATAACAACTTCATCAAACACGAAGTAACAATAAATTTAACTAGCGCCACGGGAATGCCCCGCTGCAGTATGCTTACAACAGTTTATTGTTAAAAACCGCGCAGTAACTTGTGAAAATTCGCCCTACATGTGCAATTAACATTAATACTTCATGAAGAGTATGCACTTAAGTTGAGTTATGCCTTCAAGTTGAAATTCTACTTGCGTTTGTATTATGACGACGGTGAACAGTTTTTAAAATGTGAGTTTGAAAGACTTTTTTTTTGTTGTTTTATGCTACACTAGCTGTACCCTGCCACGATTCGCTGTGGCACATTTTGCTTCGTATTATCCTTGATGCGTATTATATATTATGCTAAAATTTCAGCCCGATCGGTGCAGACCTTTTTGAGTTTTTGAAGCGTACACAACATAACATTTTTATATAAATAGTTTAGCTGTTACACGCGACTTCGATCGTATTTTTGTTTTTAAAGCATCCCGCAGGAACATTTCGTTTAGGAGATCTGTGGCATTCAACTTATATGTAAAAATAATTATTTTGTTTAGTTGCAATCCTTAATTTTTTTTTAACTCGCGATAACTTCTGAATTTTATGTTCGATTGTCACTAATTAAAAAGTATTTTACCGCTATATAAATATTCTTGATGATAAAACTATTTATTTGAATAGGAATTAATAATGCAATACTAATGTAACACAATTTGTTTCTACCGGCGATTTAATAAAATTTAAAAAACAGAATAGCTGATATTGCGACCTAGCTATGACAGTTTTTTTTTAATAGTTATTAATTTTTTTATTTATTCGTTAAAATAATTGTTTTATAAATATAACCTAAAATTAACTATATAAAACTAAATAAAATCTAAAACGTCCTCGAAACCACCGCAGCGAGGCACAGTTCCTAAGATGCTGGCAGCATTGCCCCTTTGGATGGCCAAACTAATTCGCTATGATAGTTAGATATATTCCTATATTCGGACTTTTTTCATGGCAATAAAGAGTATTTTAATTATCGAGTCAGTTCACAATCTTTATGTATTATCAATAGTTTTATCTCAGCGCTGGCGAAGTAATAAATTTTACAGGCAACATTTTGCAACTTTCTTATGGATCTCCAATTTTTTTTTTATTAATTAATTATAGCCTATGTTACTTCGTGATAATTGAACTTTATTTTTGCGAAGATATCGTTAAAATCGGCCCAATACTTTCGCAGCCTATTGGGTACAAACAAACAAACAACAAAACAAACTTAAATCAGCTACAGTTCTCATACAACCGAAGCCGAAATTAACTTGTATTGTATTAAAGGAAAGTCTGCTATAAAAACTAACATTCCAGTATTTTTCAGTATTTAAGCTAAATAAACAATACAACAAAACCTAAGTACAACTGAAACAACATCCAAAACTGGCATTTGCATAAAAACAATATGTTATCAAGTAGCAAAGCAGTTATTTGGAAAGTTGTAGCCGCCGCAAAAACAAAAACACTAGTTAAATATTCAAACTCAATTGCACATAAAATAATACTGTGGAAATAACGGCAAGACATACAATTTAAACTGCTAACATTTTAACATCCCTCGTAGAATACCAGGACATTATAAATTCAAAAGTTTGCGATGACAAAAACTCTTTATTACACAACCAAGCCATGTCTAGTTACTTGTCGTGAAGGCACATCGGAAAACGATTTTTTTTGTATAACTTATATAGGAGAAGGTTTAAACAATTTTATGCCATCTACTCTTCATGCGCTTCATCTATGCACGCCAATTTTGCGACTATTCAAGTTGTACTAAACTTGAATAAAATACATTATGACGCGTAAGACGTGGAAAAGTTGCATAGAAGACACCTGCGACCCGTATAAGATAGGTGCTAAACTTGCATAAAAAAACACTTCCAACCCGTGTACGATAGGTACTAAACGTGCATAAAAGACACTTCCAATCCGTGTACGAGAGGTACTAAACTTGCATAAAAGACACTTGCCACTCGTATACTAGAGGTACTGAACTTTGATAAAAGACACTCCCAACCCGTATATGAGAGGTACTAAACTCGTGTACGAGAATTATTAAACTTGCATAAAAGACACCTGCGACCCGTGTACGAGAGTTACTAAACTTGCATAAAAGACACTGCAACCCGTATATGAGGGGTACTAAACTTGCATAAAAGACACTTGCGTCTCGTATACGAGATGTACTTAACTTGCATTAAAGACACTTGTGACCCGTGAATGCGCAAATGACACTGACTGCGGCATTGAAAGGTATTGGCGAACAATTTTTCATTAATATTGAACACGGTTCCAACGAGGTTATCATATTCTAGAGGTTATTGAAAATTAACTATACTGTAAGCAAACAGATAGAGAGCGGACAACTTTTGGAGTATTGCTGTTGTCTTATGAGTAGCTGACAATAATAAATCATATATAATTAAGCAGTATTAATAAAAGCAAACTAAACTAAGTAAGCAATCGAATACAGAGCGGCCATATTGTAAGTAGACTAGAAAATAATAAAACAATCAACGCAGTGTAATTACAACGCTCATTTTTCCAGACAGGCGTCAATTTACGAGCACATATGGAACTGACTGCGGCGTTGACGAACAATATTTCATTAATATCGAACACTGTTCAAACGAGATTATCACATTCTAGAGGAAAGAACTATACTTAAGCAAACGTGGTCAACTTTAACTTGCATAAAAAACACTTATGACGCGTATACGAGACGTACAAAACTTGCGTAAAAGACACCTGCCACTCGTATCATAGAGGTACTAAACATGCATTAAAGACACTTCCAACCCGTGTACGAGAGGTACTAAACTTGCATAAAAGACACCTTCGACTCGCATACGAGAGGTACTAAACTTGCATAAAAGACACTTGAGACCCGAGTACAAGAGGTAATAAACTTGCATTAAAGACACTTCCAACCCGTGTACGAGAGGTAATAAACTTGCATTAAAGACACTTCCAACCCGTGTACGAGAGGTACTAAACGTGCATAAAAGACACATGAGACCCGAGTACAAGAGGTAATAAACTTGCATTAAGACACTTCCAACCCGTGTACGAGAGGTAATAAACTTGCATTAAAGACACTTCCAACCCGTGTACGAGAGGTACAAAACGTGCATAAGAGACACTTGAGACCCGCATACGAGAGGTACTAAACTTGCATAAAAGACACCTGCGACCCGCATACGAGAGGTACTAAACTTGCATTAAAGACACCTACGACCCGCATACGGGAGGTACTAAACTTTCATAAAAGACACCTGCGACCTGTGTACGGGAGGTATTAAACTAGCATAAAAGACACCTGCAACTTCTATAGAGAGAGGTACTAAACTTGCATAAAAGACACCTACGACCTGTATACGGGAGGTATTCAACTAGCATAAAAGACACCTGCAACCTGTACAGAGAGAGGTACTAAACTTGCATAAAATACACTTGCGATCTGTATACGAGACGTTCAAAACTTTCAAATAAGACAATTTTGACCCATATGCAAGAGGTACTAAACTTGCATAAAAGACAGTTGGGACCCGTGTCCGTGAGGAACCTTGTGTTGAATGCTTTGGTCAAAAACCCTGTGCTCGCCACTGGTGCTCCTTTACGAAACATTTTTCAGCAAATTTTAAAGACCTGTGCTTATTATGTTTTGAATATCATCTTCAGTGTTTGCTCTCGTGTTAAGTAACCTAGATATTTGAAACTTTCAACTTGGTTAAAAGGTATTGGTCTGGTCTATTGTTAAACGTAAAATATAGGAATAACATAAAATTTACCTTACAATAATGATGATGATGATAACAAAAAATGCAAAAATGTGATTATGAAGTTAGGAACTTTGGATTTAGAAATTGTTGAATATAAAGCCAGCATCTCCTGAGGATGCTGACGTATCGCAGCGACATGTACGAAGATAGTAAACTGTGGTAGATCTGTTTGGTTTGAAGTATAAATATTGGAGAAATTTTAAATAGCACTTTCCAGATTATACTGCTTTTCGCGGAGTAAAGAAAATTAAGTTTAATGATAATTGTTTAGCATTAAATATTTTAAAGGTTTTATAATTTTTAATAATAACAGTGTTTAGTCAGTACATATTTTAAAATCAAATGTAGTTTTATAAAACCATTTGTAAATTTAAGAAAATTGTGACTGCAATAATTTGAAACTTAGAAGTAAGAATAAACTTACCGTGCAATATACTTGGTTACATAAATTCACAATTCTTTTAAAGTAGATTGCATACAATTGTAGAATAAACTACCCATTGCATCTTGGAGATGTCTCTTAAAAAGTTCAAAGTTTGTATTAAACGTAAGCGTAGTAAGAAAAGTCCTATTATAGTATAAAGGACTACGTAATCTATACAAAAAAAATTGTGGGCTTCTTCTTAGACCAGTACGCGTTAGGAACCCTCGTAGCTTTTATTTAGTTTACGAATATGGTTATCGCCATCATCTCACTACCGTGTACTTCTCATGTAACGTGCGCATCAAAAGCGCCACCTATGGGCCTACTTGAATAAAGATATTTTTGACTTTGACATGGTATAGGCATGATTACTAATTTTAAAAAACTGTCCTATAATGTTCGGAAGGATCTACTTTATACGAAAAACATTTTGATTTTGCAGAAATAAAATATGTCCCGTCAAAACGCTTGCTGGGTGTCAAGGCTGCACTCGTGACGCCATAGTAAATAAGGCAAGTAAGTCATTGTTCCACAGCTGAAGATTATAGATTTTAGTATTGATAACAAAAAAAATTAAAGCAAATGTTATTTTGGAATCACAAAACACTTGATATACGCAGAATTTTTTGATGTTTACTTTAGGTACAAAATTACGTTTTTTTCGTGACGTCATAAATTCGACTAAATTAAGTAACGTGCCCTACTACCTTTGACGGCGCGCACGCAATCTAAAATTGTCGCGCGCAGACCTATTTTCAGGGTATACACGCTTTTGGCACATTTTTCTCGGCGTCATTCCGGATCCAATGAGCTATCGCACATAATTTTAAGAGCAGTATCTCTATTTTGTACTAGACTAATTGAAAATAAATACCAATATCACTTCATATACAAATAACAATACGTGAATCATATATCATTAGATACATACAATACTAGCTGTTGCCCGCGACTTCGTCTGCGTTTGATTTTGTTTTTAAAGTATTCAGTATCGCTAAGCCTTAAATGATTATAGTAGTATATATATATATATAACATGTGACTGTCAATTAATTATAGACAAATAATTTGCAATAAAATAAAATTGCGACTATAATTAAAGATCTAAGCTATCCTATCTCTTAAGTTAGACCAGACTGCTCACGGTGTGCCAATTAAAATCAAAATCGCTTAAATAGTTTAGGAGTCCATCGCTGACAAACA
The DNA here is from genome assembly GCF_905163445.1 of Pararge aegeria. Taxonomy (NCBI): domain Eukaryota; kingdom Metazoa; phylum Arthropoda; class Insecta; order Lepidoptera; family Nymphalidae; genus Pararge; species Pararge aegeria. The sequence continues at coordinate 4,199,142 of NC_053204.1, read as the reverse complement.
TCGTGACAGGAGATTTATATATATTAAGATTTTAGCGAATCCTTGTTACTGTCGTTATGTTTGCTTCTATCCAAGAAGTTAAACGTTGTATCCGGATGCAGGTTAATAAGTTTTAATCTAGACAAAGCTTAAGATCCTGTTGCAAATACCCTTAATTCCCTCATCCCCGCATATTTAGGTAATTTTGTTATCTAACTTACGGAGGTATTTACTCGCGACGGTAACTCTAGTGGATTATTTCGGCACAAGCTTTTAAACGCCCGTTTCGCTCATCCCTCAGGGGATGGATCAACGATACCCTTCATACTCGTAGTTAAGTGCACAGGTACCTGTGCACTTAACTACGTATGTTATATATATGGCTGTACGAAAAGAGGGTACGCTGTCGATTGGTTATCACAGTATTAATATATTTATGTAAAACAAAAGACATGAAACTAGCGGTCCCCCGCGACTTCGTCTTGGTATGGGTCAATCTGAAAAACAGACATATGTAGTTGTAGATTTTTTTTAGAACTTTTATAGAAGAACAACTCCATCATACATTCTTTTTGGCGATTGGCGCAGTGGGCAGCGACCCTGCTTTCTGAGTCCAAGGCCGTGGGTTCGATTCCCACAACTGGAAAATGTTTGTGTGATGAACATGATTGTTTTTCAGTGTCTGGGTATTTATCTGTATATTATAAGTATTTATATGTATTATATTCATAAAGATATTCAACAGCTATCTTAGTACCCATAACACAAGCTACGCTTACTTTGGGGCTAGATGGTGATGTGTGTATTGTCGTAGTATATTTATTTATTTATTTATTTATTTTGACGTAATTTCAACCGTTTGAATCGCACGTAACGGAAGATCTCAGAAGGAATCATCTTTCCCGTTTTTGCAATATTTTTCACTGATGCTCCACTCGTATTAGTTGTAGCATGATGTTTTATCGCCGACAGCCTTCTTCTGTAAATGGAATCACCTCAGAGTTAATCAAAGCTGGAGCTACGCAATTACTTAAAGAGCTACAGAGGCTTTTTGATTCTGTTATTCAGAATGGGAGAACTCCGAGGGCGTGGAATAAGAGCATAGTAGTTTTGATAGTATGAACAATCCAACACAAAAATAAGTTTTAAAATCTGTTCAGCAGATCCAAAGATCCCTGCAACCTCACAAACCTTACACCTTTATAATATTAAAATATAGAAGTGTAGATATAGTATAATTTCATTAAGTCTTAAAAAAAGGCGAAGTTTTTACCATTTGGCTATCACGAATATAATTCCTTAACTTCGGGCTGGTACTTACTAGTACTTAGCATACTTAACGTGTTAAAAAAAGTTTTAAGATCTTAACTAACCTAACCTAACAAATATTGACACAGCCCGGGAATCGAAAGCCGAACCTCGTGATTCGTTTAACATGCTAACCACTGAACCAACGAGGCAGGTAAAATAATAATCCATCATATTTCTTGGGGATGAAAACGTCAAGAATACGTTCCCAAATCCCGCAAGATATCTAAGTGATCGGATGACGGCGCATGTGCTAAATTTATACGGATCGGGTCAATTTATGCATACAGCTCGTGACGTGTACCCTGTACGTGACAAATATGGGGGCCGCGGTGTGAAGATTGATATTTTAATGTATTTTACTGACACTACCGGAATCTCTCTGTGAAAATCTTCGTGAAATTTTTGCATGTATTGAGCATGCAAAAATTTCACGACGATTTTCGCAAAACCAGTAACTAAAGTTATATAATTTGTAGTAAATAAATACCTGGGTATTTAAATTAGTAGGGTGTTAGTTCATAAATAACTAGCATTTTCGATCCTTTTTTTATTGTTGGTCTATTTTTTTTTTATATTTATGCTCTTGTATTTCTGTTTTATATGAAAGTATCAGCAGAGAATGATGTAGTTTTTAGTTTTATTGAAAACATTGATAACGCATGTTTAGTTAACTTCTAAGTGTGTACAATGTTAGTCCTTAGTTTAGTTTCCTATTTGTTTATAAACGTATGTTCATTGTATACCGTTGGCTTCGTTTTATTAAAAAAAAAAAGTATTATAAGTTTTCCCGGGATATAAAGTATCCTATATCCATTAATAGATATCAATTAATTGTTAAGTTAACTTTTAAGTGTGTATATTGTTATTCCTTAGTTTAGTTTTCTATTTGTTTTTAAACGTATGTCCATTGTATACTTTGGCTTCTTATTAGTAAAAACAAAGAATTATTTTATAAAGATATTATAACTTTAAGAATCATTTTTATATTATACTAGCTGACCCCAGCGCCATCAGTCGAGCTGTTTTGTGTATCTAAACCATCCAGGGTGCCACCCAAACGCATACCGAAAAATTCATTCAAATCGGTTCAGCCGTCTAGGAGGAGTTCAGTGACATACACACGCACACAACAAATATATATATAAAGATATATATTATAAGTTATCCCGGGATAATAGATCCTATGCCCATCTATAGCTATCCAGTACACTAACCTTAATGTTATTTGACACATATGTCAAGTAACGCCTGGATCCTAGAAATAATCTGGGATACTTTTTTCCCGGAAAACCACGCGGGAAACTTTCACGCGTTTTTCACTCTGCTTTTTGAGTCCGAAGCCGTTGTTCCTACACCTGGAAAATATTTTTGTGATAAACATGAATGTTTTTCAGTGCTTGTGTATTAATGAATGACTGAATACACTTTTATTGTACACCAAAGAAGAAAAAGTGTTGGTGACCTTATCGCTACATAGCGATTTCTTCAAGGCAACTGAAAGCGTAAAAGGAAAAAACATAGAAAAGACGTAGGTGGTGCAATCAATAAGATTTAAAAATTATACAAATATATAAATATAATATATATATATAAATATATTACATATAAATACAAATAAGATATAAAAATAGATGAAATTACCCATAATTAATGTAATAGTAATTAATGTATTAATTTGTATATTATAAATATTTATGTATATTATTCATAAAAATACTCATCAGTCATCTTAGTACCCATAACACAAGCTACGCTTACTTTGGGGCTCGCTGGCGATGAGTGTATTGTCGTAGTAGGTATATTAGGTACATATTTTTCCTCTTTAAAGCCTTCACAATATCTAAACTGTTCTTACGATTATCTACGCCTCTAAATACATGTACACAAAAACATTACCCTGTTTTCTGGAACATTCCGGCTACAAGGTATTCATGAAACCGATAATAATTATTTATAATGTCCACAGCATTACGTGCCATCAACAATTTGCATTGGCTTTCGGAATAACGTAAATGGCTGCTCTGGGATTTACTACGCAATTATCATAACCGAAACCGGGAAATGGTAAAATATAATAATTTGTGATAAATTCTGCAATGGACCGCTGACTTAAATAGATAGGTACTTTGTCCGTGATTTTGGCAAGGAGGTAGTGGACAGTTTAATTAGGGTGCTTTTTAAAAGCTAAATAATATGTATATTATAATATCAATACTTGGACCTTGCTCACGAGATTACTGCCGCGTGGAGTGTCGAGTTGACCGTTATTGTTCCGATCGTCGTTTCAGTCAATGGTCTTCTCGCGGAAAGCTTCGACCAACATCTTAAGAAGCTTCCGCTTGGTTGTTGGATCACGGGTCGGATTCAGAAGGCAGTAGTACTATAAACCGCGCGTATTGTGAGGACGTTCCTCACTCTGAAGCCCTGACCGCCGGTTGCTTGGGCATTCAAAAGCCCCGCAAGCGGAGGGTGGACGTTATTTTTTTTTACAAATTTTTAATAGTGTAATCATTAGCCATTGTTAAGAATTAAAAATGAAAATCGCAATTGACTCACTTCTAAAACTAATCATATTATACCTCATCTTCTGCCTCCTCCAGTTTGGTCCAGATTTCCCTATCCTTGGCTCTTTCGATCCACTCCTTTCCTGCTGTCCTTATTATATCGTCACTCCATTGTTTTATAAAAAAAAAATTAAAATTCATTTATTTCAAGTAGGCGTAATTAATAAGCACTTTTGAAACGTCAAGTCAGTCTGTTTGTAGTGACTCTACCACCGGTTCGTAAGGCAGATTCCACTGACAAGAGCCGACAAGAAACTCAGCAGATTGCTCTTTTCCAACATCATTTTAAAGTTTAACAATCTTTAGAATTTTTCTTTTTTGTGCTTTAAAAGCTTAGTGATGGTTTATTTTATACGAGCATTTTTTCTAATATGATTTTGCATTTCCATTGAAATTGAGCTGGCTCTTTGCCGAATGGTATTAGTTATTTTAACAGTTGGTTGACATTTTAATGCTACGAAGGTACTATATTATCGTATAAGAACATACATAAGCATAAAAACAATATTATACATTAGGGATTTGAGGGCAAAAGGTCCTTCATGGGCATTAATACACAGAGATTATATAACGTGGCATCAACAATTTTTTACAGTAACGTAAAATTGCTCACTTGGGATTTACTACACAATTAACAGAAGCACAACCGGACCGGGATATTGTAAAGTACAATTATTAACCAACGAGTTTGAGTACAATGCTAAGCCGGAGAGATTGTTTTTTTTTTTCAATAGCGGGCAAACGAGCACTTGATGTTAAGTGATCACCGCCGCCGATAAACATCTGCAGCACCAGAGGAGCCACCGATGCGTTGCTGGCTTTTAAGGAGTTTGTTTATCCGCCCTTGAATAACCCTAGATTGTATTTTGGAAACACATCAGATGGGAGATTGTTTCATAATTGATAATTGAAATGATCTGGTATTTCGAACAGTAGAAGAATACCAGGCATCCAGATGATGAGAGTGGAATTTATTTATTTCTACGTATTCTTTTTCGTTTAAATGTATCCCGAACTACCGTTCGGATTTCAATGTTTTTTTTTTACTACATCGTACCGAACGCTCAATCGCTTGACAGCACGTCTTTGTCGGTAGTCCACGGGCTTTTGGCAGTGTATAGTTAACATCGACCAGACACCTTTGGTGATAATTCAAAGTCCACCAATCCGCACTGGATCTACGGCCTTAACCCCTTTTCATTGAGGGAGGAGACCCGTGCCGTTAATGGGTTGATATTATGATGATGCATATAATACACTTAATGTATTCCACCAACAGCAGTTGAACAAAGCTACCTTACGCCACAGAATTAAGAACATACAGAAACCGTGTACACGATTAATATTGAAGCATCAAAAATCACTCCACTTTAGAGTCGTTTCTCAAACAAACGGTTAGTCACTTCATACCATAGCAAATTGAAGTAATTACCTCTAATGTTCTAAACGTTATCATAAAATAGGAAAATGAGAAAAGTTGTGTGAGCTAGTAATATTCTGCGGGTGTATAGTGAGACACACGCGTGAGCGCGGGGCGTTTTCACTGTTTTTGGACACAATGCACTGCATACAATGAATGAGAATTCTGTGCCCTACATGGCAGTTGCCCACAAATCAAAATCTACCAAGCACCAGCCGAAATTCCGAGCAACAAGATTAACTTTCCAAACGTTCAACTTTTATCAAGCACCACCGCAAAACTGCGTTCGCCCTCTCGGAACATTTATTTTATTCAGGTCACCGATGAAATATTCCTTCAGGAATAAAAGTTTAATGCTGGCAGGGCAAGTCAAAATGATAAAACAATTTCACTGTTATGGCTGCAGACCCCTATCGTCTATCTTGTCGAAACTCAAAGTCATGACGTGGTATGTAAAACATTTCAGGGTGTTATTTAGTGCGCTGCGAGACAATGCGGTTTAAACGACAACGTTCGATTCACCCGAGAAAATGTGCTTAGAATGGTGAAGTGTAACTCTCGCAGTTATTCAGAGTCTTTTACAATATTAGCGGCAATGCTGTGGAATGAATGAATCCCTGATGACATTCGGCGCTCTAAGTCCCTTGGGATTTTTAAAATTCGTGTACGGAGGCACTATTTGTCACTATAAACATGTTAATATTATATGTGGAAGAGATCACTGTTAGTGATAAGGCCGCCTTTTGCATATAATTTATGTTAATGTAAGTGTTCCAGTGTGTATTTCCTTTATATGCAATAAAGTTGTTTAAATAAACGTTTGGCTTAAAAGAGAGCACGTTTTTTATCGTAATCATTTCATCATTTCAAATAGTCCACCTTTTCTTTCTAATAAGTGTCCGTGAAGATAAAAATAAATACATTGTTCAGGTTTTTATTCTGGCATTTTAAATATGAGTTCAGTTTTAGTTATCAAAGCTTTATGTTTCCTTTGAGACTGTTGCGAACAAAAGTTTAATTCTAAATTCTATTTAGACATAAATGCTTGTCGGTACGGGGAGTTATTTTTTTTTTATTCCACTACAAGTAAGACCTTGACTGCAATCTCACCTAGTGGTAATAATGCAGTCTAAGATGGCAGCGGGCTAACCTGTTATGGTAGTCACACCCCTAATCGGTTTCCACGCGATACCGCACCGGAACAGTAAATCGCTTAGCGGAACGTCTTTGTCGGTTGGTAAAATAATTACTGTCAACTGGTATGACACCTGGTACTAACCGTTTGTTCGTAAAACCAATACAAAGTGGAGTGGATTTTGATTCAAATTAAAATTCAAATTCAAATCGTTTATTTGCAGATTGGTTTTACATTGTAGGTAGGTACACAAAATTTAGGGACAAACAATCCGGCTTAGATGGCATGCAAAAATATATATGTTCGTACACTAATTCCTACTTACTAGTATAATACTATCCCAAGTCAATCCACATTTTTAAAATAAGAACAAAATTTAAGACTGATATTGATACAAAATAACAAATATCTAATCAATTAAATAATCAGCTAAAATAATACAAAATCATCGGAAATATTATTGAATAAATAATATTAAATATTAATAAAAAAATATCGGAAATCAATTGAGTCCCGTCGTGACCACGATCTGGGTCCAAATATCGACAAATCCAAAAATATTATCGTGGTATGTACCCGTTGAACTATAATTAAGAATTGTTGGAATACTTCCTATACCAAGGTCAACACCTTTAGGACTCCATAAACAGGAGTTCATAACAGGAGTTCAGTATCAGTCGAAACAGTGAAAAACAACAATTCGATAGCGGCATTCAAAATATTATGTAAATCACCGCCGAGTTTTCTCCGTTATTATCATAATGGGGGAAATGGTAAAATACAATATTAATTTGTGATAAATTATGGAATGAACATCTGACTTAAATAGATGGCGCTTTGCCGACTTTATTAAATCTAGGCCACCCGTGAAATATTCCACTGTAATATTATTGAAATGAAGACTCGTGTAGATAGCTTTGCTTTCTTATTCTTAAATACAATATCGAAAACGCACAGTTAATTTACAATATTAGAAAATTTCAAAAGCATTGAGCAGAGCAACGCAATAAGTGGTGGGAAAGAAAAGAATAGATACATAATTAATTATAAACAGCAAGAAAAAAAATGATATAGTGGAATATAAAGACAAAGTATAAAGAAAGGTACATCAAAAGTATTTTTTAAAAGATGCATTTTTAATTTTCTTTAAGGAGCTAGAAAACAGATCCACGTCAAAAATTCATCACATTCGTCTTACAGCTAGAGAAACGTAACAGTTGCATGTGTATTTTTTATGGAAAAAAGGCGGCAAAAAACTAGTTTAGTTTACGATTTTATTGAATTGATTAGGATTTTACAAATACCCTAATAATTATTAATTAGTTAATAGATGGTTTTCAAAAAACAATTAAAATTATATTTGATTAATAACCAATGTTCATGACATTGAGTTGGTGGGTATTTTGATATAAATACGACTGCATTATAGATACACGTCAGTCAAACATGGACTCGTACGATGCAAAAATACCTCCCGATGTCTCAGTCGTTTATCACAAGAATCCAAATAGAAATCCAAGCGGAAACGTGTTTTGACTTGTGGTAACTACGGAAAGTTCAATTTTTCCTGCCCCTTGTTTTTAGAAGTGAGTCGAAAACAGAAATTCCCGGAAACGTTATTAAAACCTCAGTCGAAACTAGGACTTTGGCATCCGTTGTGAAAACCGCAAAATGGCCGATAAGCCAACCGACGCATCTGGAGATCGGAAACCGTAAAAAACCAGCCAAGTGCGAGTCGGACTCGCGCACGAATAGTTCCGTACCATTATTTATCAGCATCATAATTACGTCAACCTATTACCGGCCTCCTACAGGACACGGGTCGTCTCTCGGAATGCGAAGGGTGTAGTCTACCACGCTGGCCAAGTGCGGATTGGTAGACTTCAGACGCCGTTGAAGCAAGTGATATTTGATTTATTTAAAACGCACATAACTCCGAAAAGTTAGTGCGTGCTGGGATTCAAACTCGGTACGGAATTCTAAAATCCACGATCCCGGGCCGCTTGTTTCCAGCCGCTTCTAGTTACTAGTTTGATGCTGTCTGTACACCTCGTTGGAGGCACGCCGGCGCGGGGTTGCCATTCTATAGTTACAGTCGATTTGCTTTGATTCCCACTGGAGAAAAGTTTGTGTGATGAACGTGAAGGTTTTTCGGTGTCAGTTTCAGGCCTAATATACGCACTTTTGAAACGTCATGTCTGACTGTGTGTAGTGACTCTATCACCGGTTCGGAAGGCAGATTCTACCGAGAAGAAGCCGGCAAGAAACTCAGCAGTTGCTCTTTTCCAAAATCAACAATTTACATTTTACATTTTAACATTCATTTTTCTATCTTGTGGGAGAGGAATGCGGAGCTGGATGCTTAAAGCAACCTTGTCATTAAGAAATTCATCAATTGTACATATGTTTACCTGTATATTATTCATAAAAATATTCAGCAGCCATGTTAATACATAACACAAGGCTACGTTTACTTTGGGGCCGTTTTTAGGGTACGGAACCCTAAAAACGGAGCGAGAGTATATTTTCGCAACGTGTCAGCACTGGGTCGGAATTCCAAACAATCCGTTCGGCCGATCCGATCCATGTTAGTTAAGTTTACTCGATGAAAACTGCTTGTTACCGATTCGGTTGTCAAATATACCGCTGTTATTTCGTATGTAGAACTGTTCGTTTTAGGTGTATGGTGATTCAAATTCAAATTCTTTCATTATATAATAATATATATATATATCTATAATTGTAGGCGTGCAAAGGCGGCCTTTTTGCTGTAAGCAATCTCTTACAGGCAACCTCTGGCAGAAAAGCTGCAAGAGAGCGGGATAGTGCAATTATATATACATATGTATTAGAAAATAAACATAAATATATATGTTTATATATATATTTATGTTTATTTACATAAACATAAATATATATGTTTATATATATATATATATATATAATTGGAATCTCGGAATGGGCTCCAACGATTTTCATGACATTTAGTTAAGGCATTTGTTTGGGACATACGACAATTTTTTTAAGTGGACTCATTTGCGGACGAAGTCGCGCGGGTCCGCTAGTAAAGTTTACATTTAAGTTGGCAAACGAAGTTATCACCATCCCGTTACAATTATGTAAACAAATATGTATGAACGCTTCATAAGTGCCTGTGATAGGCCTACATGAATAAAGAAATTTTGAATTTGAATTTGAAATAGATATGGATACGTACACCTGAAAATATCACCCCTATTCTACTACAGTAACGTAAGAAGGGTCAATAGTGGGGTGCGTGTAAACACAACATTTTATATACGCGTAATATTTCTACATACAGACCTCTGGACCCAGCGGTCACTCCTCAACTCGTGTATTACACTCGGGAGGGTCCGAGAGGCCCTTGATGTAAGTTTAGGGACCTAACAAATACTTTGGGAGTCTTCGGATCCTCTACTACGGGTTTTGTAGCGTAGAAATCTTATTTTTAATTGACTTAATTTGATTTGTGCGGGACCTATGGTGATACGCTCGACCGTAACAATAGGAAGATCTTCCTCCGAGCGGGTGATCGTGCTCGGGGACCGAGGTCCGAACCTTCATTTTTGGAAGTTGTATATAAAAACATTCTTTGTAAACACTTCGCTAGCGCGATACAGGATTTTTGTGGCGCCATCTAGTTGTGTAGTGTGGAGACCGCTACAGATTTTTTATTTATGTCGCGAAGAGATCGCTTACAGCGGTAAGACCGCCTTTGCGCATTTTTATTTTTTTTTCCTATGTATTGACAATATTTATTAGCTTTTCAAGGGAAACAAACAGTACTACTACTAACGACGGCCGATTGGCGCAGTGGGCAGCGACCCTGCTTTCTGAGCCAAGGCTGTGGGTTCGATTCCCACAACTGGACAATGTTTGTGTGATGAACATGAATGTTTTTCAGTGTCTGGGTGTTTATCTATATATTATAAGTATTTATGTATATTATTCATATAATTATTCATCAGTCATCTTAGTACCCATAACACAAGCTATGCTTACTTACTTTGGGGCTAGATGGCGATGTGTGAATTGTCGTAGTATATTTATTTATTATTATTATTTATTATTATACATATACAAGTAATGCCGTATTTTAATATCACATAAACCAATGAAGTTTCCACAACTTAGTTATACATATACGATAACATTAACCACAATTGTTTAGAGATTAAGTACAAAGGGAAAATTATTCAACAAAATTAGTAAGTAGTTCTTCATTATCATAAATAAATAATTCAGTTAGTACGGTTAGCACCAATTGCACTAATGAAATACATAGCAGATTAAAACAAGAACAAAAAAAGAAAAAAGAAAAATAATAACAAAAACAAAAACAAAAACAAAAAACGTAATTATATCATAGTTTTGCGTACAAATAATTATGCTATCTTCTTACGCAATAATGTTAAGCCAAAAACATGGTGCTATTACATTACTCACAGTACTGTAGGCGATGGTTAACAACGTTTTACCCGGCTAAGTTTGTCGTGGGCTCTTCTTAGACAAGGGCGCGTTTGGAACGCTCGTAGCTTTAGGTTTAAGTTGGCGAACGAAGTTATCACCATCCCCTTACAATTATGTAAACATGTAAGTATGAACGCTTCATAAGTGCCTGTGATAGGCCTACATGAATAAAGAACTTTTGAATTTGAATTTGTTGTTCCAAGGATCCGCAAATAGCATTCCGTCAGCAGTGCATTTAGCGCCGAAAGAGTGCGAGACATGGGAGGTCTAACGCGGGACACTGTCCAGCAAGACGGGACGGCGATACATTTGCGTTGGCGACACAGACGTAATTGACAGTAATTACTAGGAGCAGAAAAGCGGCACAACTTGCTATGACGCTCTGGACAGTCTATCCTCCCAGTAAGAATCTTACAAACAGTAACGAGCTGGTCATAAACTCGACATGCGAGATCTCATAGTAGCGGTTATTTCTCAGTTATCCCTCAAGTATCGTCCACCGTTCTACGTTCTTAAGGACTTAGGACATGTCTCAAAGAGTGAAGGACTTCGGGTATTTTGTTCGTCATCTTCGTGCTTGAAGGTATAAAGGGCGCCCAATGGTTATTTGGAGTTATTTAGCTTATCTTGTATTCAGTTGATGTATATAATAAATTATGCATAGATATATATAAGCTAGTCTATAAGTTGTTAATTAAAAAACTTGTTAATTCTTGATAAAACATGTAATAATATTAGCGTGGCACATTCGATTCGGAATGCCGTCTAGAAATCGGTCTTAGATGGCCGCGGCCACAATATGGCGGGTGACATATTATTTCACTACCATCTCAATATAAGTTGGGCTTGACTAGTAGAAAACTATACACTTTGGAAATTCAAAATGGCTGCCACTACAAAATGGCGTATTAATGAATACAGTGGCGTGCATTTCATATGTGCACAAATGCACTGCTTACCCTTAAAATTTCAGATAACTCGAATAGGAAGAGGATATTTCCATTTTATACCATTTTCCAGCTTTATGCATACCCTGGTCATGGGTATAAGGGCTTGTAGAATAATGTACACGATATATAAAATCGGGGGTTTTTTAATTTAAAATATTTGTTAAAACTAATGTTTAGTAATTGCTGGTTATGTCTATTGGTTGACCAGTTCAACTAATGATCACGATCCTAGGTTCGAATCCCGGGTCGTGCTACAAATGATAAGATAATGTGTATTTTCTGTTTTTAATTCAAATTCAAAACTGTTTTATTGATTTAGACCTTATCGTTAATCGTAATGTCAGTGATGGTTGTTGCCGACACAACCCTACTAATATTATAAATGTCAATGTAAGTTTGTTTGTTACGCTTTCACGCAAAAACTACTTAACCGATCCTCATGAAACTTTGTACACATATTCTTGGAAGTGTTAGAAGTAATATAGGATACTTTTATCCCGACATTAAGCTCGGTTCCTTTGGGAGAAGGAATGAAATTGTTTCACTATTTTACACCATAACTCCGACAAATTATAACCGATTTAAAATAATTATTTTTGTACTATAGAGGTTATAATATGTGTTTAATTTTGCCAAAACTGTGGTTGGAGATAGAGGCTTATTTGAGGCTTACCGATACTGAATACTTTAATTTTTTTTAGAACTACAACTAAATTGAATGCCACATCAAAAAACAAAATCAAACGCAGACGAAGTCGCGGGCAACAGATAGTATATAATAATATAATGTTAAAACAAAAAAAATTGGTAATTAGTAACACGTAATTAGTAAGATTGGCAATACTGTAAAGGGGAAGGGGAGTCGTTGTGTGTAATAAAAGAGCATCCTATGATCCTTTTACAAAGACACAGATACAGATGGTGATAACTGCATTCGTTAACTTAAAACTGAAGCGTGGCGGGTTCAAAACGCGCCCTGCAGTGCAAGAGATAAAAAATATATCCCCTGATCAGTGGCGTGCACTTCATACATACACAAAAGCACTGCCTACCCTAAATTATATATATTACTCGTATAGGAGGAGGATTTTTGCCCTTTTATGCAATTTTCCTGGTGTATGCATACCCTGGTAAGGAACCCAGTGCACGCCACTGCCCCTGATTATATCCCCTGAAAAGGTACATAATTAACGTGTTCACCTGCTAAAGCAAGGGAATATGGAATAGGAGAAGTTTACCCTGTCTATTATTACACATATTTATTTATTTGCAAAAAAAACATGTCAAATTGTACATGTTTTAAAAGTTATACAGAACAATGTTTAACAAATTTAAAGGCATGCAAATCTTAACTTAATCATTACAATTCATTTCATTAAAGCTATATAAATACAATTAATAATTAATTTGTTATGTTTTAGTTTAATTAGCTTAGTTTATTTTATTTATAAACTGTAGCAAAATATGACAGATTTTCATACGATAACGAATTCATTATTAAATAAATTAATTAATAAAAATTCAACAAAATCATATAAAATGCATATGTAATGTAATACATTCGGTATTATTAATTATATTATTTGGATATTATTTCGACTTGTGCGCCAGTGCTCTGAGAGTTGATAAAGCTGTGGGAGAAGATACATTTTTATCCTTCTCCCGGCGATATAATTGTCTCCTGCACATGCTAGCCGTGCAGGTCTAAGAAGAGCCCACAACAAACTTAGCCGTCTTCTGTGCATCTACTGCCATATACTGCGATTACCAACCCAGCCCAGCGTTGGCAAACCCTTCCGTTGGCAAAGGTCTTTAATCCAGCAGTGGACTGTTACAGGCTTTAATGACCACTCCGTAGTTAGGAAATTGACGGTGTCAACTCCCTGACTTTCCCCTCCCTCATTCCACCATTGCTGTTACTGTCAATGACACATGAAATGTAAATTTTGTGAACAGTGGTAGTAGGTTCCAAAGGAGTACACATCGCAACTTTTATAAAACAGATAAAAGAAACTTAATAGGCTAAGAGCGCGCGTGCGAATTCGCCAAACAATGCATCCACACTTATTTATATTAAGCTGAAGCTGAAGTTTCTTAGTTTAGCTTCAGAAGCTTTTAGTAAAATAATTATTTAAGATTTCATGGATGCCCCATCCTAAAACTTTACTATATTGTTTAGACTTAAGATGTTTTGGAATTAAACATTATTATATATAAATGAGAAATTGTTTTTGTTTTTTTGTCCTTACTTTAGTTATCTTAGCAACCAATCGTTTTAATTTTTGGATAGAGTTAGTTGAAAGGGCGGAGAGTAGAAAACAAACGGTTTTTGCAAAAAAAAACATTGAAGAACGCGGGCATTAGTAAACGCTAATACCATATTAAAAGTCTTGTTTTACTATGTTAGGTAACTTTGAGATTTACTGCGACAATTTAATTAGCAATCGTGCTATTTACTTGGTTAACGTTTATTTTAGTATTTAAAACTACTTTAATAATTGTTTGGTTTTTCCTGGATTTAAATACCGTCTACAGGATGCGGGGCTAAGTTGGAAAGCCATACACAAAGAGGAGTGTGATTGAATTATTATTTTTATATTTTCTAAAAACTTAATCTTTTTTATATTTAATTCAGATATAGTATTAAGGAATCGATGACTTGGTTTTTATGGGCTCTTCTATTTTGTATCTCTTTAGTATTTAAATAACATAGATATATTCATACATAATAAGTGACTGTTAATGTCATGGTTGGTTGGTTGGTAATCTATATGTATTAAAATTTTATTAACTTTTACAATAATAAAAAAATATCTTTAAAACAAATACTAGTGTCCGTTAGGAGGAGTCCATTAGCGTGCAGCATTTGTAAAAAAAATTCAACCGTTGTAAAACAGATGGCAATCGTTCTCCTACTCTTACACTATAATAGTGCCTGCATTTACGCAAATTTCATAAAACACATAAAAGAAACTCGACTCTTTTATATTTTCGAAACGTTGCATGCACACATTTGAACTCGTTGAATATTATATTTTTGTGTCGAGAAATAATATAAAAAATTTATTCATTTTTCTTGTATGCATGTGGACACAAAGGGCTTGTTATGTTAACACGTAAAACCTGCTTTTTAGCGCAGCTTTGCTTTGCTAATAATAATATCAAGTTATTTTTTCACTACGAGTTAACCCTTTATTACAAACTACTGGTATGTAATTTACCTTGCACAGGCTGGGGACAAAAATTATATCCCCCGATTTCATCCCCGTGACAGGGGATATAATAAACGTGTCCACCTGCTAAGGTACTAGAACATGGAACAGGAGAAGTTTACCCCCATCTATTATTACACATATTGAATATTATTTCCACTTGGACACCAATGCTCTGAGAGTTGCTAAAGCTGTGGGAGAAGATAAACTTTTATCCTTTCCCCGGGGAGATAATTGTCTTCTGCCCATTCTAGCCGTGTAGCTGGTGGTTAGCAATGAAGCAGTCTAAGATGGTAAAGACTAGATATGTCAGTTAGATTTTGTCCGGCTGGCTTTGGCCGTGGCTAGTTACCTACCGACAAAGACGTGCTGCTAAGCGATTTAGTGCTCTGGTGCGACGGTGCGTAAAACCTATTAGGAGTTTGACTGCCATACTCCCTAACAGGTTGGCTCGCCACCATCTTAAACCGCCATCTATGGCCACAAGGTGTGTTTACAGTACAGGGCTTACTTGTTATACAATAAAAAAAAAAATCTTATCAGTAAATGCTGCTGATAAAGAATTTTTAATATTATAATCAATTAAAATAATTATATTTAGGTATATAATGTACATAAGTAAATGAATTTTTATCCCGATAAACAGTAAGTTTCCTCCGGGAAATACGATGACATTTTTTATCAAATTTACTTCGTAGCTCCTTTAAATTTGAATCGATTATAATAATTATTTTTTTATGTGAAAGTGTGTACTATTAAGCATGTATTGTCTTATTAATATTGTCGGAGATAAAGAACAAAACTCTTCACAGATAACAGCACGTCGCTAGGCATATGGGACAACGATCGAATGCATGCGTATCCTGGAATAGCTCATAGGCTTATTTTTATCCCGGAAAAGCCAAAAGCTCCTACAGGATAACATCGCTATTTTTCCGCATTTGTTTTTCAAAATCCGCGCAACGGTGTTTTAGATTGACGTGTTATTTTTAGATAGGCATAGTTGATATATTTTCAAGCTTTACGTACATTTACTTAAATCCATTATTTAATTATTTACTAACGTACATTATATACTTAAATAAGTTATTTTGTTATTTAATTCAATGATGTATTAAGGTAAATAATGTAATATAGTTATTTATTTACTTATGTATACCTTAATATATTGTTTACTTAAATACATTATATTCTTTTAACATTATTTACTTATATAACTTACTTACATTATATACTTATTTAATTAATTTCATTTTTTAATTGAATACATTATTTACTTAAGTACATTAATAAACTAAAGTACATCATTTACTTAAAGTACATTATTTACTTATTTACTTAAGTATATACCAAAATACATAATATACTTAAGAACATTATTAACTTATGTACATTATATACTTATATACATTATATACTTAAGTACATTATATACTTAAGAACATTATTTATTTATACATTATGCATTTAAGTATTACTCATTATTATCTAATGTACATTACTTATGTGCATTATATACTTAAGTACATTATTTACTTAAATACATAATATACCTAAATACATAATATACTTAAATGCATTATATACTTAAGTACATTATTTACTTATTTAAATTATATACCTAAATACATTAAATACTTACTTACATAATATACTAATGTACATTATTAACTTATTTACATTATATACTTAAATACATTATATACTTACTTACAATATATATTTAAGTACATTTTTTAATTATGTACATTATATACTTAGATACATTATATACTAATGTTCGTAGTTTACTTAAGTACATAACATACTTTATATACTTAGCTACATTATATACTTACTAAAGTACATAATAAACTTAAATACATAATATACTTATGTGCATTATATACTTAAGTATATTATATACTTAAGTACATTATATACTAAAATAAATTATATACTTAAGTGCATTATTTACTTAAGTACATTATGTACTTAAATACATAAAATACTTAAATACATTATATACTAAAATACATTATATACTTGAATACATTAAATACTTATGTACATTATTAACTTAAGTACATTATATACTTAAGTACATTAAATAATTAAAATATACTTAAGTACATTATATACTTAAATATATTATATACTTCAGTACATTATATACTTAAGTGCATTATTTACTTAAGTACATAATGTAATTAAGTATATAATGTATTTAAGTACATTATATACTAAAGTACATTATATACTTAAATACATTATACACTTATGTGCATTATATACCTAAGTATATTATAAACTTAAGTACATTATATACTAAAATACATTATATACTTAAATACATTATTTACTTAAGTACATTATTTACATAAATACATAATATACTAAAATATATTATATACTTAAGTACATAATATACTAAAATATATTATATACTTAAGTACATTATAAACTAAAATACATTATATACTAAACTACATTATATAATTAAATACATTATACACTTATGTGCATTATATACTTAAGTACATTATATAATAAAATATATTATATACTTAAATACATTATATACTTAAATACATTATACACTTATTTACATTATTTACTTAAGTACATTATTGTACTTAAATGCATTATACACTTATGTGCATTATATACCTAAGTATATTATAAACTTAAGTACATTATATACTAAAATACATTATATACTTAATAACATTATTTACTTAATTATAATATATACTTTAGATCGTTATATATTAAAATACTTAAATACTTAAATACATTTAATACTTATGTACATTATTTACTTAAGTACATTATATACTTAAATGCATTATACACTTATGTGCATTATATACCTAAGTATATTATAAACTTAAGTACATTATATACTAAAATACATTATAAACTAAAGTGCATTATTTACTTAAGTACATTATGTACTTAATTACATTATATACTTAAGTTCATTATATACTTTAATACATTATATATTTAAGTGCATTATTTATTTAATATATAGTACATTCTGTACTTAAATATTTTATATACTTAAATACATTATATACTTGAGTGCATTATATACTTAAATACATTATATACTTAAGTGCATTATTTACTTAAGTACATTATGTTCTTAAATACATGATATACTTAAGTGCATTATTTACTTAAATACATTATGTTCTTAAATACATTATATACTTAAATACATTATATACAAAAATACATTATATACTAAAGTACATTATATACTTAAATACATTATATACTTATGTGCATTATATACTTAAGTACATTATGTACTTAAATACATTATATACTTAAATACATTATTTACTTAAATACATAATATACTAAAATATATTATATACTTAAGTACATTATAAACTAAAATACATTATAAACTAAAATATATTATATACTTAAGTACATTATAAACTTAAATACATTATATACTTATGTGCATTATATACTTAAGTATAAAATATATTTAAGTACATTATAAACTAAAATACATTATATACTTAAGTGCATTATTTACTTAAGTACATTATGTACTTAAATACATTATATACTTAAATACATTATATACTTAAATACATTAAATACTTATGTACATTATTTACTTAAGTACATTATATACTAAAAGATATTATATACTTAAGTACATTATAAACTAAAATACATTATATACTTATTTCCCCAAATAGTGTCGTAAATGTAAAATATTTAAAAAAAGAACGCGTTCCAAATTTGGACTGTTTGAAACTGACATTGAGATTTTTGAAAATGGGTTCAGAGGTTAATCGATACTGAGTCCAAAACAGATTTTTATTGAATTTTTGTCCGTCTGTCTGTCTGCCTATCTGTCTTTTCTGGCATCACGTGAAAACTACACGAACGGACTTAAATAAAATTTTGTATTTTATTTAAATCCGTTCAGTACCTGATATTCCGGGTCAACCGGAATCCGGGTATAGGATACTTTTTATCCCGATAAACAGTAAGTTTCCTCCGGGAAATACGATGAAATTTGAATTCTTTTTTTATGTGAAAGTGTGTACTATTAAATTAAGCATGTATTGTCTAATTTTAATAAGGATCTGATGAATATTGTCGGAGATAAAGGACAAACTCTTCACAGATAACAGCACGTCGCTAGGCATATGGGAAAACGATCGAATGCATGCGTATCCTGGAATAGCTCATAGGCTTATTTTTATCCCGGAAAAGCCAACAGCTCCTACAGGATAACATCGCTATTTTTTCCACAGTTGTCTTTCAAACTCCACTCATCGGAGTTTTAGATTGACGTGTTTTTTTTAGAATAGGCATAGTTGAAATATTTTCAAGCTTTTGAGTTTGTTTGGTTGACCGCGCTAATCTCAGAAATGCTGTAACGATTTCGATTTTTTTTTGTATTGGTAGTATCAATTAAGGCTATATAACATCACGCTACGACCAATGGCTACCATTATTAAAAAGTAAACCAAATAAAAGATATTGGCGTTATTATGGATAGTAAATTAAGTTTAATACCACATATGGATAAAATGATTAAAAGATCTCTGAAATTCTTGGGATTCATCATTAGAAATACAAAGGACTTTAAAAAGTCTTCTACCAAGCTAGCACTATTTAATTCGATTGTACGAAGCAAACTTCAATACTGTTCTATAGCATGGAGCCAATTTTATCAAATACACATGAATAGGATAGAGAGAGTCTAGAAGAAGTTTTTACGGCACCTTGCATACAAGGACAACATTTTAAAAAGGTCAGTACCTACACTGATCTACTGAATGTGTAAAAAGCGTTGTCACTGTATGATCGCAGGGACTTTATTGATATCTCTTTCCTGAAAAGTAAATAGAAAAATAGACGGAGGAATCGATTGCCCAAATCTGATGAGCAGGGTGCGATTGGCGGTACCAAAGCATAATGCAAAGTCGCATATTATGAATAAGCTAACGTTCAGACCTAGAATCGCTACATCAAATCTGGGCAGATCCGTTCCATTGAATAGTTGTTACCTACAACAAATTGGTTGGAATCCAATCCATCCAAGCCATGCTGGCTTGGATATTTTTCGACACTCGGCCCCGTGTTTCAAAAATTAAGTCAAAAACCTTTTAAAAGTACGGCAAGATTGTTAGTCATTTTTTTTTTTTTAAGTTTTTTTTTTCTTGGTTTTGTAATTAAATAAACCCCTAAATAGGTTACGGGTTTATTTTTTTTTTCTCTTTTTCATTTTAAATTTCTTTTGTTTAGCGGCTAAATATCACAAAATTTGGTGGTGAACAAAGAGTTTCTTTTTACAAAAACAATTGTTAAATGTGTCCATATATTAAGATAGGTTGTATACACGTTGGCTTCCTAATGAATAAATAATAATTTTTAATGAGAAATGTTGCAAAAACTGCAATAAATATCTTTTTTGAGAGTGTGTGAACATACGACTACTTTTTGAAGTTGACTCATTCGCGTACGCGTACTCATTCGGGTCCGCTAGCTATATATATATATATATATATATATATATATATATATACAAGAATTGCCGGCCGGAACATACAGAAATACTTATAATATACAAATAAACACCCAGACACTGAAAACATTCATGTTAATCAACCAAACATTTACCAGTTGTGGGATTCGAACCCACAGCCTTGACTCAGAAAGCAACGTCGCTGCCTACTGCGCCAATCGGCCGTCCATCAATATTTAAAGTTTGCTAAGATAATAATGCAGTCTGAATTATTCTCGATTTTTTTCGATTCTCACAACCGAAAAATATTTGTGCGATGAACTAGAATATTTTTCAGTGTCCGAGTGTTTATCTTTATATTATAAGTGTTTAATTCATAACAATAATAAAGTTTATTTCAGATAGAATTCCATAGTTTGTAAAAAATATCTTATTAACTATTTTATAAATTAAATTGGCCAAACACATCTCCTCATTATGGTAAGTAACCTCTTGAGTACGTACAAAATTAATTTATTAAATCAGTCTTGTAGTTCCTGAGGTTAGAGCATTAAAACATACAAAAAAATATTGACTGTCTAAAATTAGGGTGGTCTCGGTTTATCGTACTCGCTTTATTATTTTTAAAGTAATAAGTTCTTTTACACGCTAATAAAGGTCTATTTTGCTTGTGCATTAGCGTTGAAAACGATGGTGTACTCTCAGACCATAGCAATACAAAATTAATTTATTAAATCAGTCTTGTAGTTCCTGAGGTTAGAGCATTAAAACATACAAAAAAATACAGCAGCTTTACTGTCTAAAATTAGGGTGGTCTCGGTTTATCGTGCTCGCTTTATTATTTATAAAGTAATAAGTTCTTTTACACGCTAATAAAGGTCTATTTCGTTTGTGCATCAGCGTTGAAAACGATGGTGTACTCTCAGAACATATCAATGCTTTGCAGGTATTGGAGTGGACATATCTGTCGCATCGTTACACAGTGTCCTGGCGACATGGACCTGTTCAGTGAGCCGTCCCGTACCTGTATATATAATGACGAGAATACGAGGACATTGTAGCAGTATTAACGGTATATAGAATGGTTTTTTTTAGCAGTGTTAGTTACATTAATTACCAAGTGTGGAAAGTTTTACAGAAAAACTTCCTTTTAAATTATCTATCTAGTAACTATGAAAAACATTCACATCCTGTGATACCATCTTTTTGTTTTCCTAAATTTTTCGTCGTGTTTAATTACTATTTCATCGTTGCCTCAGAGTTTTTGTACTCTTAGAAGCAGTTTACCAGGTACTGTTGTGGACAATGGATATATCAGTCAGATCGTTACAAAGTGTCCTGGCAACACGAATCAAATGACCGTCCCGTCTCTGTTTATATAACGACGCAAATACGTGGACATTGTAGCATTTAGAATAGTGTATTTTAGTCGTGTTAGTTTAATTACTTACTTCGTGTGATAGTTATTAAGAAAGACTAGCAATCGCTACAAAAATCTATTTTATTTATTTTTTTATTTATACCCTTTATTTGTACACCACAAATAGTAAAAAAAAACAATGGACACAACAAAAATAAACTAAAAAGTAGGATACAAAGGGCGGCCTTATCGCTTAGTAGCGATCTCTTCCAGGCAACCTTAGGATTAGGAAAACCAAGGGAAACCGATTGGCGGGGTGTCTATGTCTAGTTGTGGACGACCTTCCGGGGTTATGATTATAATATGGCCGCTCTGTTCCGATATATGTAAGTATTCTTATAGCTTTAATATCATAATAAAGTTCAATTTCATCGTTTCGTCAGCGTTGATAGCGATTTTGTTTTATCAGGAGCGTTGTAATGCTTGACATTGCATTGATACGGATATATCTGTCACGTTATAATAATAGTATTATTTCAGAAGACTGTGGCAATCCTTATTCTAAATTTATGACCAGTTGTAGGTGTACTTCCAACTTTCCTTATTTTTTGTCTTACTAGCGGACCGAGTAGTCAACGTCCTGCCCGTTAAAGTACATACAGAAACGCTCACACACAGAAAATTTCATCAAAATCGGGCCAGCTTATTATTGAGAGTTGTAGTTACCCGTAATTTTCAGTACTTTCCTCACCGTTCAAGGCTTCCTATGACTTCTACGAAAATTTCAAGACCTAGTTTGTTCTCGAGAGTTAGAAAAAAAATGTGAGAGTAATGAACAGCAATTCATTTTTATTTATATAGATTACTTTGACTATGTAATGAAGGTCTATATCGTCGTTGCATCAACGTTGAACACTATACTAGTGGGATTGTTTAACTGCAGATCACGATGTCACGGGTTCGATGCCCCGGGTCGGGCTAGTAAATAAGTATTGGGTTTTTCAATAAAAAAAAATTTTTTTTTTTGGCAGAGATGAGGACCCCCTTACCATGGAGAGCACGTTAAGACAGTCGGTCATGCACCTGGCCTCTTTACCGAGATGTTGGAGCTGCCATCCCGCCAGACTGTGACAGTGAAGGAATAGAAAGTGCACCTGCGTTTGTGCAAGCACTTGTGTCATACATCTCCCGCGAAATTGGATATTCTCCGTGGAGATTAATGACCGTGGCCGAAATTGGTCAGGGAAACTGTTTGAACACTATGCTGTGAAAACAAAGTGCTAGCCAGGTATTGATGTGGAAGTATCTATCACATCGTCCTGAAGTGTCTGGCAACATGAGTTTGCGCGGCGGATCGTTCCATCTCAGTCTATAATATGACGACGTCACTACGTACAGTTCAAATATTTTACAAAGTACACTTTGTGTGATGAACATGAATGTTTTTCAGTGTCTGGGTGTTTATTTGTATATTACAAGTATTTATGTATGTTATTCTTAAAAAATATATTATTCAGTTATCTTAGTACCTATAACACAAGCTACGTTTACTTTGGGGCTAGATGGCGATGTGTGTATTGTCGTAGTATATTTATTTATTTATGTATTTTATTTTAGTAAGTATTATTTTCTTCACTTCCATAAATATCTAGGTAGAAAATGCTTAAGCAGTAGGTCCGCCTTCTGTACACCTTTTTTAATGGCTGTGCAATAAAATGAATAAATTTAATAATAAAACAATGAAAAATCTAAATAATATTAATAAGCTATCTTCCAATTGTGACAGACCAATGTACACTGCGGTTGTACCTGTGCAGTCTTTGAAGTAGTCTTTAATCACACCAGCAACCATGACCTTAAGACAGGCAGATTGGTGGCAGAAATAAACGGTAGTATTTCCTCTGACGAGCTCAGTTACAAAAATTATATACTGTGGGAGATAGGTCTTTATTATATTTATCATTATATCATTTTTGCATTCGCAGCTGATTTAAGAAACATACGAGCAAAAAGTATTGGACCGTATTGGTTCAAACGTTGGATCATATCGGCGTTCATCTTTACCCCATCAAGATCATATGAACTAAGGTCTCCTGATGCAAACCTTGGATCAATTGTCAATGACGTATCTAGATGGCCGTTAATGCGTTTGACATTAGATTTAATGTCTAATTCATAGCAGGTAATATGTTAAGCCGATAACCGCAATCTCATATGAATTATTGTCCAGGTGCTAATTGTACAGGTTGAAATTATTGATGTAATTTATAACTGTGTTATTATCGGCGGCTTTGTTTGGCACAGCCCTGCCGTGTATAGTCCAAGAGCTCATGGGTTATAGAGATGAACTACTTTGTAACTTAACGCTGCCGATCTCCTTGGCGTGTGCAGAGGTGGCCGCTGTGTATGTGCTGCGTGAGCTGGTGTCGGGTTAGATTCCCGGCAGGGAAATCTTGAAATTTATATTTTGAAATTTATATTTTTTTTATTTTCTCTGTTCTGTTTTACCACTACCCTAGTTACCACCCTACCGCCAAAGACGCCCCTCTAAGCGATTAAGATGTAGCGTTGAAACCAATTAGGTATATGAGTTTAATATAACTGCCCCTAACGGGTTAGTCCGGTATCATCTTAGACTGCATCATCACTTACCACCACGTGAGATTGCTATCAAGGGTTAACTTGTAGTAGAATAAATAATAAAAAAGTTCGAAATTCTTATAAATTTATTGATACACGAAAGAATAAAGTTTTAGTCGTCTTCTAAATTATATTGAGAGTAATCCGAACTCTACATGAACCACAGGTCTCATTGCTTGCTATTTAATATTTCATTAGGTTAAGCCACACCTGCAATTACACAAATATAATCTTTTGTTGCTCATAAAGACAATTAAGCATAATAGTAGTATTATAAATTATTATTATCCCAGTAAAATACTGTTATTGACATAAAACGCGTTAGCATTAAGACTTCATCATAACTTTCCACTGGCTCTTCGACTAATATGTGTGGAATATTGGCCGTAAAACGTGTCTAATTTGCGGTATTGTGGGGGTAACTGTGGGGTAACCTCTAAATGACCTCCGAGCCTAAATAAATATGCTTAAGCCTTTCATAACGTATGAACGATATATTTCATCATCGAGCGTTTGTTATACGAAGAAAGAATTATTTTTCCTTATTGCCAATAAATCATATCGATAGTTATACCATCAATAGCCTATAACAGTCCACTGCTGGATTAAAGTCCTCCCCTAAGCCTTTCACAGTTTTCTAGACTACTACCCTCAAGGAGTGGAGTACCTAAGAAAGGGGAGTTGGAATGAAAGAACTTCATTTTTAATGTCATTAATAAAAAATAATAAATGAATATACTACGACAATACACACATCGCCATCTAGCCCCCAAGTAAGTTTAGCTTGTGTTATGTGTACTAAGATGACTGATGAATATTTTTATAAATAATATACATTAACACTTATAATATACATATAAACACACAGACTCTGAAAAACATTCATGCTCATCACACAAACATTTTCCAGTAGTAGGAATCGCACCCACGGCCGTGGACTAAGAAAGCAGGCTCGCTGCAAACTGCGCTAATCGGCCGTCAAAATTTTCATTTCCATTCATTTTGACTCCTATTTGGATAACTTTTCATGCAGTTTGTTTTCTTAAGGCGGGTATAATTACCGCGGGAAAATTACTTTTATATCACGTAAGTATAAAAATAAAACTTTTGGTAAACTACGTCAAGTCTTCGATTCGCTGATACCCCAATGCCTCAAGACGAAAGTCTTTAACGAGTGTGTCCTGCCTGTAATGACATATGGAGCGGAGACGTGGACACTGACAGTCGACCTGATCCACAAATTTAAAGTCGCGCAACACGCTACGGAGCGAGCTATGTTGGGTGTCTCTCTTCGGGATAGAATTCGCAACGACGAAATCCGTAGAAGAACCAAGGTCACCGATATAGCTCAAAGGATAAGCAAGTTGAAGTGGCATTGGGCGGGTCATGTCTGTCGTAGGACCGATGGCCGTTGGGGCAGACGTGTTCTAGAGTGGAGACCGCGAATCGGTAAGCGCAGTGTGGGACGACCTCCAGCCCACTGGACAGATGACCTTAAAAAGGTGGCTGGAAGCGGCTGGATGAGGCGGAGGACCGTGTGTGGTGGCGCGCTCTTGGAAAGGCCTATATTCAGCAGTGGACACTACAAAACGCTTAAAAGCGCTTGAGATGCTTACAAATAACCACGACTTTCACTTTATTTGATTGACTTGTAAAAAAAAGTATAATCCGCCATTTTGTTGCGTCGGCCATCTTGGATGTATATTCTTTTACAACGTTTATTACTCTAAGACTCAAGGCTTTTCATTTGATATCAATATCGAGATACTTTTAGTTTAGTATTTGAAGGTTAGTCTGCTATCTTAGACTGTATCATCACTTACCAACAGGTGAGAAGGGCTAACTTGTAGTGGATAAAAAAAAAGTGGTCAATAAATGTTGATACCCTTATTGAGGGAGTTGTGAAAAGAAGTATAATTCGCCATTTTGTGGCGGCGGCCATCTTGGATATATACTTTTTATAAGTGTCAAGTCCTCACATTTGATTCCAAAATTGAGGAAGTTTTAGTTAGAGTAGTTGTTTGAGGTTAGTCCGCTAATATCTTAGACTGCATCATCACTTACCACCAGGTGCGATTGCTGACATGGGCTGACTTGTACTAAAAAAAAATTGGTTGTCTGTAAAGTCGGCTTACTGACGATAGTTGAACGTGACAACGTCGTAAGAATATACTGATGGAATGGTTGCATTTTTGAAAAGAAAATTTTAATTTTATTTGTTTGATAGATATTATCGTTGCTATAAACAATTAACACCACATTCACTTTTGAATTGTTAATGTTGGAAAAATTGTTAATGTTGGAAAAGAGCAACTGCTGAGTTTCTTGCCGGCTTCTTCTCGGTAGAATCTGCCTTCCAAACCGGTGGTAGAGTCACTACACACAGACAGACTTGACGTTTCCAAAGTGTTTATATACTACTAAACTACCTACTACTACGTACGTTTTTGCTTTTTCGGAAGGACACTTGCCGATAACCTCCTAAGGGGTTGCTACGGCGTCACCGGGGGAGTGGGGCGAGCGCGAAAGCTCGCCATGAGAAGAGCCCCAGGGCTCGACGACATCGGGGGGAGTATGGGAGACGTCGACCCGAGGGTGCCTCCTGCGAGGACTCGGACCTCGGCTCGGTTCGACGTTAATCTGACTGTTGGTGGACTTTTGGACTAATCATTGTTTAGTCCGAACGCCCCCGTGACCGTGGTAAGGATCCACGTCCGGATGACGTCAGAAATCGGGGCCCTCGTCTTCGCCGGCGAAGACGCTGTGAATGTTGCGTGTGTGTGTGTTGTTGGGACACGTTGTCGGTAGTTATTTTGTCGTCAGGGTCGTCAAGGACATGCTTCGGACGTCGCCGCTTTGGTTCGACGTCGGGGACGGGGGTATAAGTGGACGCCTCGACCACTAGGGGGTTGGGGTGTCGGACTGCATTTTCAAAGTAGGTCTTTGATAATGTTTTCATGTACTGGGCTATGGTGGGAAGATCGAGGTCTCGGTGGAGATCTACGTTGCGCATGTACCACGGACTGTCCGTGGTCATACGCATAAATTTGTTCTGCAGGACTTGAAAGCTCCTGTAAGAGCTGTGAGGGCGATGGGCGAATACGACGCTGGCGTATGTCATAATGGGACGTATGCACGTTTTATACAAGGTTACCTTGTGACGGAGGGATAATTTGCTTTTGCGGCAAATCATCGGATAGAGACGACCCATCACATACGCAGCCTTGTTGCGGGCCTTGCGAATGTGTGCGGTGAAGCTCATTCTATGATCGAACGTTACTCCCAGGTATTTGGCCTTGTCTTGCCAGGGTATGGGACGCCCGTAGAGGGTGACCTCTGCGGGGTTTACCGTGAAGCGGCCTCTCGGTTTGCCCGTGAAGAGCACCGCTGCGCTCTTCTCGGGGTTAACCTCGATCCTCCAGAGGCGGAACCACTTGCCCAGCAGGTGGAGCGCCTTTTGGAGTCGACTTGCAATGTTGCTCTTTTTGGGATCGGTCGCAAAGAGAGCGGTATCGTCGGCGAATTGGGCCAGTTTGACCGTCGCCGGTAGGTCGCGGGGAATGTCGCTCGTGAAGAGCGCGTATAGAAGTGGGGAGAGCGCGGAGTCCTGAGGGACTCCCGCTCGTATGGGTCTAGGGGAAGAGAGCGTACCGTCTAGACGATAGCGAAATGTGCGATCGGTGAGATACGCTCGCAGCAAACGAACGAGACTAGCTGGCACGCCCAGATGGTGCAGCTTGTACAACAAGCCGGCGTGCCAGACCCTGTCGAAGGCCTTGGCAATGTCTAAGAACACGGCCCCAGTGGGGCTCATGTGTCTGTATCGATTGAATCCTGCCAGTATGTGCTCCGTGAGGCGGTGCGCTTGGTGGACGCAAGAGTGCTTGGCTCGAAAGCCGAATTGCTCGTCGTTAAGGAGGTTTTTCTCCTCTACGACTGCCTTCAGTCTGTGTAATATTACCCTCTCATACACCTTTGCTAAGGTGTTGAGGAGGCTTATAGGGCGATAACTGGAGGGAAGGTCGCGGGGTTTGCCCGACTTGTGGATACCTATGACTGTTGCTTCCTTCCACTGGTTGGGGAAGTAGCAGTTTGCCAAGAATACATTAAAAATTACCACTAGTAGGTTGATAATTTGTCCTGGGAGTAACTTTAGGGTTTTATTGGTAATGCCGTCGGGGCCTGGGGCTTTCTTAGAGTGGAAACCCTTGATAATAGTATGAACTTCATCGCAGGTCGTCGGGGCGAGAGGTTCACCATCGGGAGGGGTCGAGAGGATTGTTGCGAGTTCGCTTTCGACTCGCAAGACGTGGGGCCTATCAATGGATACGGTGCTCGGAGAGCATTGGGATTCGAGGCAGTCAGCCATGCATTCAGCCTTATCGATATCTTCAAAGGCGGGCGGAAGGTCGGGCCGTGCTAACGGGGGGAGGGCGGGAGCGCGGGTCATTTTGAGAGCCTTCGCCAGTTTGTAGAACGCACTACGCGATGGCGAGAGCTCCCCCAAGAACCTGTCCCATTGTCCGTGTCGGAGTGCGGTAATGATAGACACTACCTTCCTCTGGGCTCTCCAGAGTTCTAACCGATTCTGTCGTGTCGGATATTTGTCATGCTCCCTATGGGCCCTATTCTTGTTTGTGATTAGCTCTCGCGCGTCCTCCGTGAGTACCATGCGGTAAAATCCGCACGGCATCTCGCGGGAGCATTCGCTCGTAGCGTCACAAACGTGGTTGGTCAGGTGCAGTGAGGCTGCCTGGGCTTGCTCTAATGTCTCTACGACGTCAGGAATTTTAGAGAGGTGCACAGAGTCCTTCGCTTCGAGTAGCCCGGAGAGCTTCTTGAAGTCGATGACTTTACGGGTCGGGAGGATCGCGGGGCCTACGGGGCCTAGCTGTAGTTTGACAGGTCTGTGATCCGAATATAGCTCGGATAGCACTTCCACAGAGTTCACCTGAAGGGTGATATTCTTGAGGAGCGCTATGTCGAGTATGTCCGGTCGGTCGATCGAACTATCCGACATCGGGAAGCGAGTCGGCGAGTCTGGGGCAACTACGATAAAGTTGAGGTCGGGTCGTCTGACAAGTATGTTAAGTTGTCGTCCGTGCGCGTTAGTGGAGCGGGACCAGTCGGTGTGCTTAGCGTTGAAGTCGCCAGCCAAAATGACAGAGTCACCTAAGGAGAGGAGAGCGAGTAAGTCACTCTCTAAAAAGGTTTTGTTCGGTGAGAGATAAACGGATGCTAGTATGATCGACGGATGGCCGGTCATACCCACCTGACATACGGAGGCTTCCATGTTGGTAAGCTGTGGAGGATCGAGAGGAGTGCAGTGAAGAGCCCTTCTGTAATAGATCGCGGTACCACCCAACCGGTTGGTGGTCCGATCATTTCTAATTAAGTTATAATTTCCAACTTTGGGATCGCTTCTACTAGGTTTTAAGAAGGTCTCTTGCACTAGGAAGATATCGATTTGTTGTGCACATATAAATTCACGGATTTGATGCATTTGATCGATAATGCCGTTTGCATTAAAGAAGCTGACTGCCAGGGAGTGTGGTTTTACCCTACCTTTATATGTACTACCCATTAACGGATTGCTTTTTGGATAGTCCCGATGGTTGTTAGGAGGCTAGAGTGCTCACGCATAGCCTGGTTGAGGGAGACCTTTGCCTTTGCAAAGAATACTTTTACCTCGTTCATGTCAACCGCAGACACGAGGTACTGGATGAAGTCCAGGGGGTCCATATCCGGAGATAGGTGCATGGGCGAGGGCGCTGAGGCCGGGTGGGCCGCTGCCGGTGCGGTGGCCTGAGGGGCTACCGGCACCGGTGCGGGGGCGGGGGCGGAGGCGCTAGGCGCTCCGTTAAGGGGCTTGGCCCATGCGCTGGTAGCGGGTACCGGCGCTGGGACGAAGCGTTGGGCGGGCTGTGCTGCGGGTCTCCGAGCCGGCGGCGGACCCCTGCGCCGTGTAAACTGCGGCGCCTTTGGGCATCCGCGATAATTCGCGGGGTGCCCTTGGGTGTAGCAGAGTACACAGCTCGGTGGTTCGTCGACGGTCGGGTCCCGTCGGGAGCAATCGGCGGTGCCGTGGTCGCCCAGGCACTTGACGCACCTAGGGCGGGCGAAACAATTCCTTGCGGAATGGCCGTACAGTTGGCATCGGTGGCACTGGCCGACCTTGCCTCTGTTATGGGGCTTCTCGATAGTGAGTCCTGAAAGGTGGCACACTTTTTCGAGATTGTAAATCTCTTTACCTTCGGGGGAAAGTTCTAATAAAACGAGAACCATCTCGTAGACATATTTCGTCCTGGTATTGTACATCCTATGTACCTCCAGGACAGGTAGATTTTGCGACAAAAGGTCGGCTTTTATTACCTCGGAGCTAATCTCCTTCGGTAATCCTTTAATGACGACGCGGAGAATGCGTTCGTCTCTTAGGGCGTAGGTATGAAAACCTATATTATGCTCTCTGAGCATTGAAGTTAGCCGACGGTGGTCGTCGGAGGATAGGCACTGTACTCTAATGCCTATAGCGGTGGATCGGGCACCGGTGAAGCCGATGCCGTTCGCTTCAAGAAGCGGGATGATTTTCATCCATGCGAGCTTGTCGCGGATGAAGAGAGGTGGGATTCTATCCCTGGGTTGGGGTTGCTCCTCCATAGGGGAGTCTTCGGGCTCGTCTTCGTCCGCAGGGGAAGCCTGGGACGCTGCGCGAGGCGCTGCGCGGGGCGCTTGGGACTGGGTCTTAGTTGGGCGGTCCGTTACCACTTTCTTTGGCGGGTTCGCCTTGGATTTGGAAGCCTTAAGCTTCCGCTTTTTAGCACCGACGACGGTGAAGCCGTCGTCGGTCTCGGATGATGCCGGGGAGGTAGATTCTTCGATCGCTATCGCAGGGATAGCGACCGGGTCGTCGGTAATCGGCTCTGCGGGAGCCGGGGATTGCGGGCTGTCCGTGAACACTCTAGGCCTAACAGTCCTAAAGCGGTTTAGGTAACCCGCGTTATTCTCCTGGAGGTCCTTTAAGAGGGCCTCCAGATTAAGGTCGGAGTCGGCGAGGGCCATGGCGGCCCCCGGGGTAGCGGTTGACCTCCCTGCCATGCAGGGAGGTGTGTGCCTAAAAAAGGGTGTGGCCCTATGGGGCCTCGCCTTTAGGTGACGAGGGTGTTAAACTACGCTAATAATAACACGTGTACTTACAGGAATCCTAGACCCTAGAACTACACTGCACTACCACAACGCAGAAACGGACACTGATTTCCACTGACACTTTCACCTCGAGCAATCGGTTGCGAGACAGACATCCGTACGGGACGGATGCGCGAGTCGGAATCTGACTACGTACGTACTACCTACTTGAAATAAATGAATTTTGAATTTCACTGCACTTCATCCTTGCCGAAAACATGTAAATGTATTATTGTATAGAAGCTGTCCACGCGGACGCATCGCTCACTCAAGTAGGAGAGAGACAGATGTCGAACGCGGAGGCCGACTGTGCCTCTTTGTCGCTCGATCCGCGCTCTCGCTTGCACTTCAAGCCTTGAATGGAACGCCTCAGAGCGAGGTAACGCCGCATACGTCATGTTTTTTCGTGCGTGCAGCCGGCTCCATTGAATTATAAGACGTTGTCACGTCAAAAAAAGTTGTCAATAAATATGTAATACGTCATTTTGTGGCCGCGGCCATCTTGGACAGATTATCTTCAAATATAAAGGACAGTACTTAATAATTCACATTTGAAACAAAAAAAAAATCGAAATCTGTTCATCTGTTTGGGAAATACGATGTCACAAACAGACGCATACACACAAACACACAGACAACATATATTAGTAAATAATAATAATGTGGTAAACGAGTACACTGGGAGGTATCTTTGCATCGTTCGAGTCCATGTAGGACTGCGGTGCATCGATAATGCAGTCGTATTTATATCTAAATACCCACCAACTCGATGTCATGAACATAAATATCTGGCAAATATGAAATTATAGTTATCAAAAGTTTAATTATTTACCCACTGTATAAATTTACTGTAATAAATGCCAGTAATAGCAAATTCAGTAAAGAAGTCGCTGCTTTTATCCAGCTTTCTTATACTTTACCTTTTTAATTTACCCTCGTTATAAATATTTTTCGCCGATATAAAACTTAGCACCCCCAAAAATTTACTTTGGTCAAACTTTCGGGAGTTAGAGCGTAAATACCATTTCGGACGCACCGGAGCGGAATTATCAGGTTTTATAACTTTAATAATCCAGTTAAAAGCGTCGACGCTAACTTTTTAATAAGTTTCTTTTAAATATTTTTATCGTGGGATGACAAAAAAATTGTTTTACATTTTTTTACTTACACCTTTTTTCCTTAAGAAAGTTGGGAGTTTGTCGGTGAATAATTAAGAGATAGCTGTGTCGCAGGTCTAATGATTACTACGGAGCATGAGGACTTGGATTCTATTCCTACGACGTGACCAAATTGTTAAGGTATTATGCCGTGTATAGCAAATCAAACTCAAATTCTAATTCAAAAATGTTTTATTTATGTAGACCTTATCACAGGCACTTATGAAGCGTTCATATATTTAACATGTTACACTAATGTTAGTGATCGTGATAAATGCATTCGTTATCTTAAAACTAAAGCTAGGAGGGTTCCAAACGCGCCCTGGTCTAAGAAGAGCCCACAACAAATTTAGCCAGGTTTTTTTTTGTTATCACCATCTCACGGTCTAGTTAATTCTGAGCTATGAAGTTAGAGCAATTCATACCCAAGCTTTTTTATCATGTAATCCTTAATATTATAATAGGATCTTTTTATAAGCTTACGGTTTATATACTTTGATATTATTGAGAGACATCCCTTCAACCCTTTTATGTCGCACCGCAATTTTCCCCGAGGACTCCCAAACACCCGCCCGAGGGATCGAACCCGGAACCTCCTAATAAGACAACAATACCCACCACTATTCAAATGTGGTAGATTAACAAAAAAAAACCTTTTTATTTCGCAGTGCAATTCCCCCGAAGACACTCAAATTGCTTCCTTCGGGGATCGAACATGGGACCTTCTTTAAAACGACACACCACTGACAGGTAGGTCGATTAAAAAGGTCGCAATGCAATTTCCCCGAATCGCCGTTTAAGGTCTTAACATATTCAAATAGATAACTTAAAGTTAAATTTGAACTGCTGTAATTTATCTTAATCGCGTCTGTAGAAGTTATCCAGTCGTACTCGTGCGGACTAAATAAGTTACCTCGAAGTTTCTGGTAGCAAATGTAGAGTAGACAATTTGATTAAATTGTTATCTACTATCTAAAGTCAATTTATATGGCCGATATAACTATCCCACTACTTATTGTTGATTGAAGTCGTCTTTGATGGAAATCCACTGGTGGGCATATTTTTTTGGGATTTCTGTGTGTTGTGTAACACACAGAAATGTGAAATTATGTTTTTCAGTTTGCTCGTTTTTACTTTACGCCCTTTTTTTTTGGAGTTGTAGAAAAGCTTTATTACTACCTCCGACCCTTGGGCAGGACGGAGGTTATGTGGGACTCCCCCTCTAAAGGCCTCCCTCTCTAAATTTTACCCTGCTTTCTGAGCCCAAGGTTGTGGGTTCGATTCCCACAACTGGAAAACGTTTGTGTGATGAACATGAATGTTTTTCAGCGTCTGGGTGTGTGTATTTTATTCATAAAAAAATATTCATCAGCTATCTCAGTACCCATAACACAAGCTACGCTTACTTGGGGGCTAGATGGCGATGTGTGTATTGTCGTAGTATATTTATTTATTTATTAAAGGGGGTATATAACCAGCCTAAAAACCACCTCGGCATGCCCCTCTTGTTGGCTTTGGTGCGCCCGGATACCCGTTGTTTACCTCCCGGACGTCTACCAACCAACCAAAACGATTGCTGGGGCTCCCGGGCTAACGAGTTGGGGATCAGGTCAGCTTGATACCCCCCTCAGACCGTAGAGAAGCTTGAGTTGTGATGGGTAGCTGACTGTACGCCCTGTACGCTGACTCCTGTACGCCCTAATCCACCGAACAAGCTATGCAGTTAACTTCTTCTTAAATGACGAATTAAATTTGTAGAAAAAAGCTGAAGATTCGGTGTTTTGTGCCGAGGAGAGAACGTAAAGTCATCAGTGCGTTATAATCATTTTGAAAGAAAGAAAGAAAAATCGTCTTTATTGCCACACATTTGTGTAAAAT
Organism: Pararge aegeria; assembly: GCF_905163445.1. Classification (NCBI taxonomy): domain Eukaryota; kingdom Metazoa; phylum Arthropoda; class Insecta; order Lepidoptera; family Nymphalidae; genus Pararge; species Pararge aegeria. Next base: position 4,164,375 of record NC_053204.1, on the reverse strand, counting down.
TTGTGTCATAAATTTGTTAAAGTATAAAAAAAAATTAGAAAATTAATTTTTATTTATTTATTTAAAATTTCTTCTTCTTTGATTAGAGTGTCGATAAAATCATAAAGTTTATCACTTAGCAATGGTCGATAAGTTAAATTTGTACGTGTGAGTGTAAGTTGGCCGGTCGCCAGATGGCAACTGCTCGGTGAAATGCATTGTGATGCGCTCGTTAACAGCTTCTACGTGTTTAATTGTGTTTCTTACTTGTTTCTAACAAAGGGAATTACAACGTCAAATAGTCTAGGCATTAAAATTAGTTTTATAATTATTGATTTTGTTAATTATTTATCTCTTACTTAGATTTTGATGATTTCGTATTTCATGATGTCCTTCAGGGGTTAATAAGCTTGTGTTTATGTAAAAAATATCTTTCGTTTGTTTATATATTATATTCCATGTTATTGTCCTCTTTTATGATTATTCTGTTATTGTTAAGTCGCTGAAAACTAGTGCTTTTTAGTATGCAGCTATACTGAGCCAGCTTCTTGGTCACACATTTTTTTTTACTTTAACAAATTTATGACACCAATTTTACAAAAATGTGTGGCAATAAAGACGATTTTTCTTTCTTTCTTTCAAAATCATTATAACGCACTGATGACTTTACGTTCTCTCCTCGGCACAAAACACCGAACCGCCAGATTTTTTCTACAAATTTAATGGCATTTATTGAACTGATTTACACGTAATAAGATTCTCGTAGGCCATAGTTAATAGCTACGAGTTTCTCAATTTTGTTAATCTTAATTTAATGCAACAAAACAGTTGTGTATTAGAAAAAGCGAGATATGACTAAAATGGTTTAATAAAATTATTTACTTATAATAATGAATAATGTTTTCTATATTTCTCAGCTAGAGGAATTCTAAATTCCATGAATTTTGTAACACATATTCGAGAATTCTGAAGAAAGTCGGAGGTAATTTTTTAGAGAATGTCTCGGTGCCACGGGAAAACTGTATAATATAAAAAACACAACATTATGTGTTATTTAATGTACGTTAATTTAAAGTTGATTGTGTTATTAATGAGTAGATTAAAACATAAAACTTATAATTACGCTAACTTTATTTTAAATTGTTAAATTTTTGCTTGTGGTGCTTATGTTTAAGCTGGCAAGTTGCCAGATTGCAACTGCTTGGCAAAATACATTGTAACGCCTTGTTAACTGCTCCTACGTGTTTTTAATGTGATCCTCACTAGTAAACATCTAAATCTAATCTAATTTGAATTTTTGTTCGCTAAATTGAACGACCGAAACAGTCATAGATATCAAAACTACATTTATACTTACTATAAGATATATTTATTTATTTATTTATTTATTTTAGGCTATTACGGTTTTTGCAAATACCGTGGAACCGTTTCCATTTTTGGGATATAAATTAATAATTTAATAAAACCCGACTTTCAATATATTGTTCATTATAATACTAGTCAAGACCTTTCATTTAATACCCATATCGAGGGTGTTGTAAATAAAATGTAATTAGAGAGGATTTACTCTAAAGCTTTTAATTTTTTAGCATCGAAAATGTAATAGTTAAATATGATACACATTTTGTGCGTCTGATGAAAGTGTGTTTTGTTGGCCGCTCGCCAGATGGCAACTGTGTGATGTCAGTGAATACAACGTGATGCGCTCGTTAACTCTTTCTTAGCGTTTTAATTGTCATTCGCTTGTGATAAAGGGAATAATGATGCCAAAATATTTTGTATATTTCAATCCTTTATTCAAGCTTAATCTTTTGTGGAGTTTCTGAAGGCTATTCTCTTATAAGGGTTTCTCTACTTTCAACCCCGACGCAAAAACGACGGGTTGCTATAAGTTTAACGTCTATGTGTGTGTTGTGTTGTGTGTCTGTGTGTGTGTGTTTTTCAGTGATTGATCTCCCAAACATAAATTGATTCTGAGTTTGAAAGATATATCAGTCGGGAGTGGGTAGCTACGTTTCATGAAATATGGTCTAAGATGGATAGCGGATTACATATTTTTTTCACAACTCCCTCTATATGATAACAAATTAACGGGCTTGACTATTAGAATACTATGTACAAGAGTATCACTGTGATAAATTTTAAATCGAAGATGGCCGCCACCATAATAATACGAATTACTTAATTTTGATAACTATACAATATGACACATTTCAAATCCAAGATGGCCGCCACCACTAAATTGCGAATTACATTTTTTTTACATTTCTTACAGTATACCTAGGTTTTTTTTATTTCATTGCTTGTGAAAACATACCTACAACTGCACCAGTCGTTAAACTAAGAAACCAGGATTCCGTTTGATAGATTTCGAACCACAAAGCTACAAAGCAGCATTATGCACGGCAAACATCCTGAAACATGGTAGTGACTGTTTGTGGAGGGGATCCCGTTTGCCTTTGCAACTGTATTTGCACCTCCACCCGTTAAACAAAGGAAGTCAACTGTCCTTATAGTGCCTCTTAATATATATCAAATATCTTTAGTTTCTATTATTTTTTTATTTTTTTTCTGGCCTGTGTATGTTTCATTGTTTGCACTGTCCCTCTTTTTTTCTATTATTACTTTCACCAAGGGTTGTCTCTAAGAGATTGCTTTTGCAATAAGGCCGCCTTTGTACACAACTGTATTTAAATTTTTATTAAGTATTATTTTTTTTAAATTTTACTTATTTTTTTTTTAAGTTTGTGCAATGAGTTTAAATTACAAATCCATATTAACGCTAATATTATAAATGATACCGCAACAACAACAAAACAAAATATGAAAATTAAGCTTAATTTCCTATCCTCCGCGAAAAGCAGGAGAATCTGTATGGTGTAATTTATAATGTCTATCTATCTATTTTCTATTATTATATGTATAAACCAGACCAGTTTGTCATACCCATTATGACATATGGAGCAGAGACGTGGACCCTCACAAAGAAGGCGGTGTAATGGCTCAAAGTTGCTCAGCGTGCAATGGAAAGAGCGATGTTCTTCTTCTTCTGTTACTGGGCCTTTTCCGTACTTGGTTAGTCTGGAACCGTCCGTTGTACGTATGGCTGATGCGGCTCCCCGCTGGATCACTCCAGCCAGCCGAGCTCACTCCAGAAGCTTAGAAGGCCGCCCAGGTCACCGAGTACTTCATGGAGTGTTGCTGAGGAGCCAAGGTGTGCTGCGCGTTGTTCTGCTACACATTGCATTGGAGCATTACGTGTATCGGTGTTTCTTCCGTCTCCATGCATGCTCTGCACAGAGGACTGTCGGTTATACCTAAATTGGAACCTATACCAACTGGCTATGCCCTCACATTTTAACCTCTTTAAATTTATTCTCCAACCAGCTTTTGCTGCAGAAAGGACAGTATGAACAATGTTATGATTGTCTCTATTGCCCATCCCCCTTCGACATATGCGAGCCACATATGTCGGATGGGCGGTGGAGCTGAATGATTCTGGATTGGCAACCGCGCACTGGACACAGAAGCATAGCCCGACCATCAAGCAGATCCTCGACAATGTACCGTCTACGCACGGTTTGCTCCAAAACCGGAGCATCCTCAGATGTTGACTTTACAATCTCCTGAGGATGCTCTAGTTTCGGAGGATTCACTCTCGAGGATTTGCTTGGTGTGGAGTGTACGGATTGAAGAAATTATAAATTACACCATACAGATTCTAGATTATATGTATAGCAAATTAAGCTTGATTTTCATAATATATTATGGATTTCCGCAAAGTAAAGAAAGAAAGAAAGAAACATATATTTTTTACATTGCGCCACACATTAGAATATTCACAACACCACATATGTTATGTGTGGCACAACCTAGAAAAAAGGTGCCAGCTCAGCATTGTGCTGCATGCGCCAGTGGGAGCATACAGCGCTGATTTTCAGTTGGCACCTTGTACCAGGTAACACCACGGAAATACGTAGCCATCTACTGACCACATTTTAAGCTTAGTTTAAAAAAAAAGAAAAACTAACTAAATAAATCCACAACAATAATAATAATAAACTAAACTAACATATATTTATATAAACTTGAAAATAAAAACGTACATATATCATAAACTTATTAAGATACACAGTGTAATATAATAGTGATAAAATTATTAAGTGGTAAAGTAAAGTATAGTAAAGTATACAGACTGTCTCTAGAGAAAAGATGACTCCTGTAAAGCCTGCTTCTATCTAATATGAAGATTCAACCCGGGATACAAAGAACCTAAGCTTAACAAGTAATGTTGTGAATAAAATTGCACGTACTAAACAGTAGCTTTCTCATTTTCAATATTCTGAATAAAATACTTCGTCCAAAGCCTTAGCGTTTCTCATCTGTGCACTCTTGAAAAGCCACTTTGCTGTTAAGGTAAAAAGACACAAAGCGTGTCTGAAATGGGAAGGCAAGCGGTGATATTTTAAAGCGTAAAGATGTTTATGATGGCAGAAAATGAGTCTGCTATAAGACTTTATAAAACCGCCAGCAAAAAAAAACACAAGTAATATGCTGTTAAAGCCCATTATCTTGAGCAATAAAGACGACAGTGATTAACTCTTACTCATATTTAATTATGTATTGTATGTTATAGTATATATTAGTTTTTTTTTATATTTATTATTATTTGTATTTTATGGGTGTAATCTGGATAAGTATTAGCGTGTAATTGTTCGTAAGTATGTTTATAATAATACACCACCCGTTTTCCGAATCCTAAGGTTGCCTCGAAGGGCGGCCTTATCGCTACTAAGCGATAAGGCCGCCATTTGTATCCTACTTTTTAAGTTTCTTTATGTCGATTCCATCGTTTTTTTTTTCTATTTGTGGTGTACAAATAAAGTGTATAAATCAATAAATAAAAATGAAACTATAAAAACAATAATGAAATAAATTACTGTGGTGTATTTTATTAGTGAAACTAGCTAAGCGTTTTAGCGTGTTCTTTCATATGTTTTATTTATGTCGACCTATTACAGGCACTTCACACAAAAAAAAACAAATTAAACAAAACAAAAGGTAAATAAATATATTTGCGCGAAGGCGGCCTTATCGCTTGAAGCGATCTCTTCCAGACAACCTTTGGTTGATGAAGCATAGTACGGAAAACGGGATAGTGCAACATTCAATTTTGAAAACATTCATAGATATAATCTGTTACCATTAATGTTAGGTTATAGTGATAACTACATTCGTTAACTTGCAACTAAAGCTAGGAGGGTTCCAAACGCGCCCTGGTCTAAGAAGAGCTCACAACAAATATAGCCGGGGGTTTTTTGTTATCATTTCCTTGAAATAGCTTAAGTGCTAAATCCGCAAAGTCTTTTATAATTTTTTATTAGTGGTTTACCTACAATTTGGGGAATTATCATTTTATAAATTTAAAATTACCCTTTAGCTATGCACTTTAACCAAGTAAGCTACGGCTTTCTTCACGCCGACGTCGAAATTAGTATATACCTTTTATATCAGTTCTATAACGACTGTAGCGCCATCTAGTAAGAAACATTGCAGTTTCAATCTAATCTTTAAAAGGTCCATATTACAATGAGACACGTTTGAAACATGAGATGGCACAATGCTTGCATCGACGGTAGGAGAGCCGTAGCTTAATTGGTTATTCCACATTTACTTTCTGTACCGTTAAAATTATTATAAATAGTTTTAGTATTATTTATTTTACCATATAGTATTTTATTTTATTTTATATATGTACTGTTTTTGTAATTATTAATGTGTATGTATACTCTTAGAGTTTTGTGAACCGCTATAAGGATTCATATGTGAGCCAATTTCTCGTAATTTCGGTTACCTGGAAGAAATCACTATAAGTGATAAGGCCGCCTTTGTTACACAAATTTAGTTGACTCTTTTATTTATTTTTTTCTTGTGTGCAATAAAGTATTTTTGATTGATTGATTGATTAAAGCGCTCAGGCCGCGATTGCCAGAGAATGAGGTTAACGGGAACAGAGAGTCGTTTTGTAGGACCTGTTTATAAGCGAAAGTGTTTCACTTACCAGGCAAGCCATCTCGCTCAGTTTGGTCCGTCAATTATAACATAAAAAAAACACAAGAAAACACGCACAAAGTCGCAAGCGCTAGCGACAGTAGCGACAGTCTTTTTTTATTATATTTTTGTTTTTTTTTTCAGTTACAATTACTACAGTAAGATATTTTCCAAACATTCCGCCAAACTGTAGAACAGGTTTGTTGACAGATTTTTTATTACATGCATTTTAAATTTATAAAGTCAAAAGTCAAAGACAAAAAATATCTTTATTCATGTAGGTAGTAGCACTTTTGATGCGTACATTACATGGGGATAACACGGTAGTGATATGATGGCGATAACCACATTCGGAAACTTAAAACTAAAGTTACGAGGGTTCCAAACGCGTCCTGCTCTAAGCCCACAACTTGCTGCTTTTAGTCATTGTACTTTCCATATTGAAAGGATTCTGGAGAAATCGAGGGAACTCTTTTAATATTATAGGAACACCTATTAAAAGTAACTTGAGCATTTGCTACTAGCATTTGAACTAAAGCTACGAGGGTTCCAAACACGTCCTGGACTAAGAAGAAGCCGGGTGTTTTTTTTTGTTATCACCATCTCACATTGTAGAAGAGCAACCTGGTTAGAGCAATAATTCACACCCAAGCTTTTTTAACGATTACTTTGTCCTTTATTCTTTTAGACTTTTTTTATAAGCTTACGTTTAATATAAAATTAGTACCTATTATAACTTACAAAAGAACTCTTGATGCTAGTTGGGGAACAGTATCTTGTTAGCATTGATACATTTTAAAGAATGCAATTTGTTCTTCTCTGAATGTGATTCTAACAAAGTCTTGGAGTCTTAAAGAAAGTTGATTACAAGTTTCCGCGCCGCTCCACTCCACTCCGTCCGACCGATATTTTGCTTTATTTTAATTCGCGCGGCTCAAAGGGGGTGAAATTTAAATGCAAAGGCAAAGAATAGAGTCAATATTTCTTTTGTGTGTTTGAAAACACAGTGGATGATTCTTACCCAACATTAATGGAATTCAAAGACGGAATATGTTTTTATCAACCGACGCGACGTACAAAAAAGATGGAGGTTCGCTTGTATTTTTTTAAGTCAAAGTCAAAGTATAAAATATCTTAATTCAAGTAGGCAATTTTGATGCGTAAATCACATGAGAATTACGTGGTAGTGAGATGATAGCGATAACCATATTCGCAAACTTAAAACTAAAGCTATGAAGGTTCCAAGAGCGTCCTAAGCCCACAACAAATTTAGCCAGGTGTTTTTTTTTGAAAAAAAAAAATTGTCGTTTGTAATGTGTAATCTTTGTACTTTCCTTGTTGTCCCATTTGGTCAAGATCTGTTGAAGGAATACTGGAGAAATCGAAGGAACTCTTTCAATATTATAGGGGCACCTATTTAAAGTAACTTGAGCATTTGCTATCGAAATGCACCATTTGGTCAGGAGAAAGTGATGATGAAGACAAGGGTTTGCCACCGGAGCTACACAATAAAAAGTTGTGCACGGATTATGCGTGTCACGATAAAGCTGCTGATGGTGAATTACCGGGAGAACTCCTCAGCTATTACAATAGTAATACACAATAATTTAATATACACAATATTACAATAATATACAATAAAAATATCACAGGATGCCCTGGATACGGTGGATCGCCGAGGAAGACTCATCGGTGACTTAGCCAATAAAAAACTTCAGAGTTTGGAACATCGTCGCAAGGTTGCTCGCCTTTCGGTATTCTATAGGATATATATCGGAGAGTGTGCTCCGTAAAGATCTGCATCCCTAGGTGGTCGATATACCGCTGACGCGTACGAAGCGCTTCGCATCTTCGTTTCTGATCCGAACCGGTAGGCTCTGGAATGCCCTTCCAGCTTCCATTTTCCCCAGTGCCTACAATATGAGTACCTTCAAATCAAGAGTGAATGTGCATCTTCTAGCCCCGAACTGGTAAGCGCAGCGTTGGTCGGCCCCCAACGAGGTGGACAGACGACATTAAGCGCGTCGCAGGTAGCCGCTGGATCCAAGCGAATCAGAACCGTGGAACTTGGAACTCCCTACAAAAGACCTATGTCCAGCAGTGGACGTCTATCGGTTGATGTGATGCTGATGATGATGAATTCGAAATCTAGCAAAAAAAAACAGACTTTGTTGTTCAACTAAAAAGCAAGAAATAAATATTTCAGCTTCGTACAGCTTCTCAATTTAAAAGTTACGTTGTCAGTGTAGTGTCTCGTGCAGTTCGTGAAATACCGACAAAAAGAATACGAAAGTGGGTAGTCAGATTCTGCCCTTGTACCCAACTTGACATTCCGTACCTACGCAGTCCCGTCGTGAACACGATCCATGCAACTGGGTGGAAATATCGACAAAATATTATCACGATAATATCCAAAAATATTATCGTGGTATGTACCCGTTGAACTATATTGAAGAAATATTGATTAACCACGACAATCTTAGTTTAAAATCTTTAATAAATGTTTTGTACAACAGTTTAAGTCGCTGATATAGTCTGCTTAATGGAATAAATCGACTTACCACCCGTTCGAGAAACACTACTAAAGTGGAGTGGTTTAGGTAGGCTTTAATATTAATCGTGTACACGGTATGTTCTTTATTCTGTGGCTTTAATAAATCTGCCTCACCTCTAACAGGCTACCCGCTATCTAAAACTTAATTAGCCATCATGCACCTGTGTCCGCTTTTTAGGGACGTACTCGGTAAGTGAGAAAAAATTCTACTACTACTCTTTCTCGGTAAGTGAGAAAGAGTTCTACTACTACTCTTTACTAATAGTATGAAAAAAGAAAACTCGTTTCACGGAATGAGTCTACAAGATAGAGTCACATAAAGTTTCATAAGCTGATTCACGGCCTTTCAGTCGGGCTGTCGAGAAAGTTATCGTAAAGTAGTTGGTAAAAATCTCAACTGAGATTCCTTTTAGAAACGGAAACTGTTGAGGCGCTGGCGGTCGGCCAACTACGATGAAAATTCTAACCATTTAGGAGATATATTAGTGGGAAAATAAATAGTGGCTTCTGAGGTAAAAGACCCTTTAGCTTTCAAGGTCAAAGGAGATCAGATGTTTTTACGTCTATTAAACGTTTAAATACTCTTTCTACAATACATCTCTGCTGCCCGTGATTTCGTCGGCTTTTATTGGTTTTTTGATGTGCAACATCTATAGGCGAGGGTAAACCAGATTTTAGGCGTGGCGAAGCATCGCCACGCTATAATGTACTATACGTAGTCTATACGTATTTTATTTATTATTTATACTTTTTCGTTTTTTATTCCTTTTTTATTTATACTTTTGTATCCTATTTTCGTTTTCAGGATTCAAGCGCAATGCGAATTTTGCCATAAAAAGCTGTGAAGCCGTGAGTAAATAAAGGCTATATTGTTTTAATCTCCTGAGAACGTTTCCTACGTGTTTCCCGGCAAAAGAAGTATCCTATGTCCATTACCAGGACGCGAGCTGTGTCAAATTACATAAATAATAATTACATAATAAACAAACAAAGACACTTTTTCTGCTGATATATTACTGATGATCGCAGAATAAGCAAGGCAGGATGTCACAAAAGCTCCACACCTGCTAAAAATATCATCTCAAATAGTGTCTACATTGTTGTCTCATAAAAGTTAAACTAAATAATAAATATCTCAAATGCTTAAGCGCCGTAAATACTCCGTTATATGTAATGACAACTTTGAGACTCTGGGCCCATGGTCTTCGGACACGAAAAATGTTATTACCATCGTGTCCCAAAGATTGGTCCTTACTGGTGGTGGCCCTAGAGCTGGCGCTCATTTAGCCCAACGCCTAAGTCTAGCAATTCAAAGGGGCAATAGCGCCAGCATTTTGGGTACCATGCCCATAAGTGAACAGTAGGCTTATATTTATAATAATAAGTGGCTTTTATAAGTGGCTTATATTTATTGTAAATATTAGTTTTAGTTTGTAATTATTATTTCCCCAGAAAAATATATTTCTCGTTGGTTTATAAATATATCAATATCAAATTTCTACAAAATTCTACCATTTTTATCATGAAGCGGATTATTAGTATGACAATAACAGAATTACGTATTGGATATTTCTGCACAATGTCACTCTCCAGTCCATAAACTTACTGCTATTTTTTTATAGTTAAAATTGATGTACACAGCATATGACCAACCTAATCGTAAATGGCAACGGCCGATTGGCGCTTCTTCTTCTTCTTCTGTTCCTGGGCCTTTTCCGCACTTGGTTGGTCTGGGACCGTCCGTTGTACGTATGGCCACTGATGCGGCTCCCCGCTGGATCACTCCAGCCAGCCGAGCTCGCTCCAAAAGCTTAGCAGGCCGCCCAGGTCGCCTCATGGAGTGTTGCTGAGGAGCCAAGGTGTGCTGCGCGTTGTTTTGCTAATCCGTTGCATTGGAGCATTACGTGTATCGGTGTTTCCTCCGTCTCCATGCATGCTCTGCAGAGAGGGCTGTCAGTTATACCTAAAATGGAAAGGTGTTTGTTTAGTGGGCAGTGCCCTGTTATCATACCTACAACTGTCCTTAGTTTAGGTCGATTCAGTTGCAGTAATTTTGTTGTTAGTCGTGGGTTGAGAACTGGTACGGCCTCCTTCGTGTGTTTGCACTCTTTTGTTTTAGACCATAGTACCGAGTGTGATGTTTGCGTCTGGTTGTGGAGCCATGTTTTGTATTCAGTATGGGTATGATGGGTTCCGGTCCAGCTACCCTTAGTGATGCTGCCTGACGCGCTAATTCGTCGGCTGCGTCGTTTCCTCTGTTTCCGTTGTGACCTCGTATCCATTTCAGGGTTACTCTGTTGGATTTTGATAGGGCTTGTAGGGCCTTGTGACAGTCGAGTATGAGTTTTGATGTTGTTGTGTGTTTGGTTAAGGCTTTTAGTACAGCTTGACTGTCACTGTTTATGTTGATGCTGAAGCCTTTTACTTTTCTGTGTAGCATGGCTATGACTGCTGTTGTTATGCCCACGCACTCCGCTTGGAAGACGGAGTTGTTCTTACCAAGCGGCTGGGCAATGTTTATGTTAAGCTCCGGGCAGTATATCCCTGCTCCAGTGCCTGAGTTTGTCTTTGATCCGTCGGTGTAGACCTCTATTACGACGGTGTCAGCTTTGTCTGTTTTTCCTCCTTCAGCGGCTACTTTATAGTGCCTGTCTAGCACATAGTGTTTCCGCGTCTTGTCACATATACAGTCTAGTTGTGGGCATTTATTAATTTCTTTTGATAGTATCCTTGTATGTCCTATGTTTGTATCCTTCCACAGCCCGTAAGCCCTCAGTCTAAGGGCTGCAAGTGTGGCTTCCTCTTTAATGTGTAGGTGTAGTGGTGGTATGCATAATATAGCTTCCAGCGCAGTTGTTGGTGTTGTGCTCATGCAGCCTGTGATAGCTAGGCACGCTTGACGTTGGAATTTTTGTAGTTCTAGCTGGGTTGTCGCAAGGAGTGTTCTCGGCCACCATATCAGTGAGGCGCCGATTGGCGCTGTGGGCAGCGACCCTGCTTTCTGAGGCCAAGGCTGTGGGTTCGATTTGACCACAGCCTTTGACTCAGAGCAGGGTCGCTGTTCACTGCGTCAATAGGCCGTCTAAGTCACTAGGTTGTCGCCACCACCTCTTCTCGCGGGAGTCCTCTGTACTACTACTACCTACTAGATGGTCTACTGCGATCACCAACCCGTATGACACAGCGTAGTGATTATTGGCAGCAGTGGACTGTTATAGGCAATTGATGATGTTGACAACTAGCGTTCCAAACAAACTGAACCCTTCAAATCAGACGCAAAATGCCTTTCCACGTCGATTTATAAATCAAGTTTGGTGAAATACATTTTATTCAGCTTCAATTTAATATTAAACCAAACTATTTTACGACACGCTCTAATTTAAAGAGCTGAAATATGAAATTTAATAGATCCATAAATCATAACCGGGAAATAATCACCATAAAGAACGGCAATATAATTTGAATTTCACTTTCCGGAGTGGCTCTTTGCTCGGCGGCCATTAAAAGAAATTAACGACGTGGCGGGAAGGCTGACGTTTTGATTGCAAGATGGCGGAATAGTTACATACTTATTTTAATCTGTTTAAAGTGTGGTTTTACGTCTCCATTAGATTAAGTTTATGCCCATTTAAATTGGTTTTGTGTCAGTGAGTTATCTTTATCCTATGAATCCGACTGCTGGGCACAAGTCATATCTATTATACGAGAGAGGGTTTTAGAACATACATTCGACGACCTTCCTGGCGCTACGGTGTGCGAGCAATTTAGTGTTCCGGTGCGATGTCGCGTGGAAACCGATGTGGGGTGTGACTATCATACTCCCTAGCAGGTTACCATCTTGGGCTGCATCATCGCTTACCACCAGGTGAGATTGCAGTCAAGGGCTAACTTGTAGTGGTAAAATAAATATATTTATTTATATAATTATATATTTCATCTGAAATGATGACTATTTCTTTGGGGAGGAAAGATTAAATAAATAATTGTATATAGTATGTAATATTTATAATTATCACAATTTAAGTATTACACTATCCCGTTTTCTCTAACATGTTTCTTCAACCTAAGGTTTTTTGGAGGAGATCGCTTCAAGCGATAAGACCGCCTTTGTGCATATGTATATTATCGTTTTTATTTTATTTTTTGTTGACCTGGTTTTATATTTGTATGTGCAATAAAGACTTTTTCTTCTTCTTCTTCTTCTTCTATTTCAAAATTCATATATATATATGTATTCATATATATATATATATATATATATATGTAGTATAGTATATATATATATACATATATATACAACGTGTAAATATAAACCGAAAAAATACTTCATAGGCTTTAGAGGTACATTATTTACCGTCTCTGAGACTTATCAGTGAAACCGAAAAGTTTTTGAGAAAACCACCGCCATAGTGGTTTACTCAAAAACTTGGTGGTGGTGGTGCCCCTTCAATAGGGTTGTCATAAGTAAACCCTTAGAATGCTTTTAATTCGTTCATATGGAAAAATAAATATGCTTCTTTCGATTTATTACTTTTAAAAAGGTTGCCTGGCAGAAATGGTTTGGCATTAAGTCCAGCCCGCTGTAAAAAAATAACATTCACTTTATTTGCAATAAAGTTAATGTTATTTTTTTATTTACTTAATCGAAACATACAAAAAAAGCTTAATTTGTTCATTTTAAAAGGTACAACACAAACTTTACCGTTTCACCCTGCGCCGTCGACATTCATTGGTCGTGTATAACTACACGCTATATTCTGAAGTTTTATTTATGCTAAACTAAACTAAATGATCATTAACTACTCACAAGTGGCGATAAATAATAAGTACTTAACAAAGATATACAGCTAAATGTGGGTAGGTTAAAAATAAGTACTAAGATAAATTATGAACTAGGACAGTGCAAACCATTTGTATACGCATCAAGACTTTGCAGTACACACATGATCTCTTGTTCGATACCTAAGGTAATGAATATAAAAAAAAAGAAAAAAGGATTGTGTGGTTTTATGAAACCAGTGAATCTTTTTTCACATTATAGACATTTAACTAAAAATTTCCGGAATAATATTACATTAAGGGGTATAAAAATCGCTTCATCAATCAAGTATCATCAAGGAGAATAGTTCTCCAACTAATATTTCAGAGTACGACATATATAATTACAATTATTTAGATTATCATCTTTGTTCAGATTGTTTTCAGTTTTTTAATATGTGTATATCTACACATATTAAAAAACTGAAAACAATATTTTATAATCGTTAAGTCATTTTGATCCGTTTTTCAATTATTTTCAATCATTCTATTATCAATTCCATTTTCATCATGAGTTTCACAGTTTAAAAATGTAACAAGTATTTCATGGAGCACTGGCACAAATGAGTGATAATCTATACACTACACGGTCAGCTGTTGCGAACTACAGCCGCCGCCTCGGCTGCTCTGACGAGCGCCTGTCACATTATCCCTACTCCGCGGCCGACCGTCACGCGACATGCAACACAGTCGAAAAAGTCTGAGACGATGTAATAAAAGTTTGAATTTAATAAAATAATATGAAAAACGATACTAAAAGACGTGTTTCTTGTAACAAGTTTTATAGCATCAATGCCCTCAACATGGCGGGTTTGGATACATCCCTACTATTGATTCTCCATTTGCCAAAGAACTTTGTTTCCCCAAACTGACATTAGGATAACTAATGTTTTCCCCTGGAACTTTCAATAGGGCCGTGTTATGACGTCAGTTCGGCTGGTTTCGTTTATAAACAAACTATGCCCGCCCGCGGCTTCGCTCTGTTGTACTGTAATCTACTAAATTTTGAATAGAATCGTTACTTTGCGTAAATATATATTATGAAAATTAAGCTTAGTTTGCTATACTCCGCGAAAAGTAGGAGAATCTGTATGGTGTTATTTATAATTTCTTCAATCTTTATACTCTACACCAAGCATATCTTCGACAATGTACCATCTGCGCACGTTTGCTCCGAAACCAGAGCATCCTCAGGAGATGTCGACTTTCCAATAAATAACACTGGTTCCCTCATCGTTTTCCTTCACTGTAGTTCTTCACATGTAAGTGATATTTTATTGTTTAAAAAGCACATTTACGTAATAAAATAATATTCCTTATCATACATATGACGGCGCCGGCAAGAAATCTGTAAACAACACGTGCACCGCTCTCGCCACATGCATGCAGCACGGTGCACATGATGTACCCTGCTAGTAGCTTAAAATTAGATTTAGTAGCCACAATTTATAGTTGATAACCATCTCGTATAATTACTATCTTGATTGAAGTAGTGGTTAGTTATTATTATTAACTAAGTGATTATAACTTCACTTCATTTCATAGAGTTACAAAGACTATTCTCCTGACTTATCCGCTTCTTTTATTTATTATGTCTGACCCTGCCGACACATACATTACACAGAGTATGCGAAACCATTTAAAGGTAAACACTACATGCTAATTTCGCTTATGAACCAATAATTTTTAAAGTGTGACTCACTTTAAAAGTAAAAAAGGAAAAAACTAATTTATGTATATAAAAGTAAGTTATGATTTAAATTTAAATTATGTATATAATATTCATCAGCCATCTTAGTACCCATAACACAAGCTACGCTTACTTTGGGCTGAATGAAAATGTGTGTATTGTCGTAGTATGTTTATTTATTATCTATTTAGGATTCCCAAATTTGTTCCTGCCGGGAACTGAAACTTGTCCACAGCGCTCACCACTGCACTACGGGGGAAACATATGTGACCCCACTTAAAATAAACTCCCCCATTTTCAAGACTATTACTGCAGTACAGAAGTTGTCAAAGTGCTACCCAAACTTTCCCTACTTCAAGAAACCTAGAAAGATAATTTAGTTTATTTAACCCAACTAGGAATTTCGGACTTCAAACTTCGCTTGACCTCAAAAACGTTATCAAAACCCCCCAACAACTGCGATAAACTTCTCTATAAATCTCCCAGTTGCTCAACTGTGATTATATAGATGGGTTAAAGTTTCGCACCCACGTTTTATGGTATATCGAGACATATCAGGGTCAGGGCACGTAATTATATTTTGTGTTTATTTATTTAGCAGACAACACTATAAAAGTCTATAATTCCCTGACAGATTTCGGCTATAGTGGCCACTCTCCAGAGGGATCTGTCTACGCGGAATGTAATAATAATAATTTTGAATTTTTATTTGGTAACTATGACCCATCTACATAACAGAATAATTAAAAACTTAACTAAATAAAAAAAAAACTTACATGAAATATTAATATTGCACAATATACAAAAAGTTACAAATTAGAATTTCTGCGTCCAGGCAGCCCTACGCGGAGTTTAATATAGAGCTTGTAAATCGGAGAGTCGTATCTACTTATTAATGCTTTGCAAATCTTAATTTACACTATTTAATAAATAAAAAATCATCAAAATATGACGACTTATAATAAAAATGTAATTGATTTTACTGTATGGAATAATAAATTTAAAATCATAGAAAGTTAATTAAAAATAACACGTAAATTAAATTAGTACCTAAATAAATTACATGTTAGTATCCAAAAATTCTCTTACAAGCTGGCGCTCACGTTTTTTTTCCACGTTTATTACAAATCTGGTTGGAACCGTTTATTTTTCTGGAAAGCCTATGTTAATCTGTGTCCTTTCAGTTAACTTAACGCAAAAAAATAATTATTTCCTTAGTAAGGGCGTAAAATAAGAACAAACAAACAAGCAAAGAAAGACACTTTCGTATTCATAATTTTTTGTCTCTTTTCTGGTTCTAGGCTTTGGCCGTGGCTAGTTACCACCCTCCCGACAAAGACGTGCCGCTAAGCGTTTTAGCGTTCTGATACGATGCCGCGTAGAAACCTGCGAGAGGTATGGGTTTACTATAACTGCTATAGTCCTATCACGATAGCCCGTTTGCATCTAAGACTGCAACAGGTAAGATTGCAGTTAAGGGCTGACTTGTAGTGAAATAAAAAAATTATGGATTTATGGATATTTTTATCAGACAACATCAATCGCCTCTCCCCTATTTAAATAGATAATTTATGATTTCATTTCATTTCCAATTATGTATAAGTTTTTTAGTTCCGGTAGCCCAGATCCCGGAAATCCCTAACCCTGTTAAATGTGAGTACAGCTTTAACCGAGTTGAAAATGATTATTTGTCTTTGTTAAGTTGAGGTGGACATGAAGCGCCTTGTTACCTTTGTGAAAACTTATGACGTATTTAAAAAGTTTGTTTCCGAAAGTGTTCCTGAATTCGGGCCTGGGTAAGCTTAGGATATTGTTGTATACTCTTTACCAGTGCTCTTGCCCTAGTACATTTTTTAGAATCACGAACGCCTTCATCGTTTCTATCGGGAAGGTTTGTACTTATTGCTCCAGCCAGTGCTGGTACCCTAGTACTTATTTTTATTTTTATAGTAATAGTTGACCGATTAAGCAGATGTTCCACCTGATGGTAAGTGGAAACTCATCGCCTATGAACAGGGCAACACTAAGCAGGGCATGCAAGGACATGCAAAGTGCCGATCTGTGTCCATGAATCTGAGGCCTCATGTGCCTTTAATGCAGACTGGATACAGCATTGCAACAGTGCTGCGTTGCGGCAGAAATAAGCATTGCGGCAGAACTTCCTCGAGTGTAGTTTCGTGCATAACGGTTTTAAACAGGGTAGGCGTAAAGCAGGAAGATCGCATAAAATTAAAATTCCTACTTCTATACGGCCGATTGGAGCAGTGGGCCCCTTAACCTTTTTTCTGAGTCCCAGCCGTGGATTCGATTCCCACAACACAATGTTTGTGCGATGAACATGACTGTTTTTCAGTGTCTGGGCGTTTATATGTATATAGTAACCTGAGTACCCGAAAACACAAGTTACGCTTACTTTTGGGCCAGATGGCGATGTGTGTATTGTTGTAGGATATTTATTTATTATTATTTATTTATACAAGTTGTATGAAATGTTAAAGGTAGGCAGTGAATTTGTGTATATATGAATTGCACGCCACTGCCGTGACAAGCTCTGGCATATAAAAGAGAGGACTGCACTGAAGTCCGAAAGTACATCAGCAGGAATCGATCGATCGGCAGGCATTTTGCCATAAAAGAAGTTAACATAAACCATTTTAAAATGAGTTGATTTATGAATGAAATAAAAAAACGTATCCAATTCAAAAGGAATTAAATTTTTATGGAAATCAAAAACTGTGCTGCATAAACGCTGAAAACAAATAGGTATTTAACAGAACACATTTTTTAACAAAAAAATAAACCGACTTCGATATTAAATTGTATGCCAACTAAATACCTACATTTTTATATAAAATCGAACGATAATACTTAGTGCTAAAGCTAGCTTTCAATCACGAAAACATTTGCATTATACCTCGTTAAACTGAATACGTCTGCGATACGATTTTTTATTGTGTGATTGCGTACACAATGCATATTTGCGGCAATCGCGGTTGTTTTACGTATTTTTATGAAGATTTCTGTCATCATCTTCATAAAATTTATATGGTACCATTTAAAAATAGTCCGAAACGAAAATATTTTTTTTTTTAATCCGACAATAAAATACAACAATGTCTGAACAAACATTATAAATATTAACAACCGAATCGATAACCTCATGCATTTTGGAGAAAGTCGATTAAAAAAATTTAAAACGCTTATTTCATAACAAAGATATTTAACAGTTTTATTTTACGTGTCTAATACTAGATTAAGCGGTCATAGCCCAGTGGTAAGGAAATAGGCTTCACATTCGAGGGGCTGAGTTTGAATGCCAGCGCACCTTTAACTATAGTTATAGAATAGAAAAGACGATAGAAAAACTTTATTGCAACACAACACAATAGAAAAATACAAGGAAAACAGTAATAGTACTTACTAAGGTGCAAAGGCGGCCTTATCACTAAAAGTGAAAAGTGGATGGTGCATAAAAGTGAAAAGAATGTTACAAAAAAATAAAATAAAATTACATACTACATTTACATATTAACTACAAAAATACCGATATAAATTAATATATACTATAATAGTTAATTATGATATATATTTATGCTATTATAAACTTACATAATACTCAATTACATATTTATTGATATATATTTATATTTATTTATTATTATTATATTTATTTATTTACTTGCTTCAATTGAGAAGGATAACATCATGCCTAGGAATTCTCTATAATGTTCTCAATAAATTCTTATTATAAATTCCCTTATTAACTTTAATTATGATTGTATAGTTCGAACCTTATACTCTAATGCACGTTATTAAAACCGCCCCGAATAAAGTCTCATGTAATAAACGTATAGCACGTAAAATATAATGAACAGTTTGGTATACAGCCAAAAGACTTGGCGTATTTCCGAAGTATAAAAGTCAACGTTCAACTTTTTTAATAAAAAAGACTTGTTTATGTATTCTTTTGAAAAGAGGTGGACAGTAAAAATTCAAAATTCATTTATTTCAAGTAGGCCTAACATAAGCACTTTTGAAACGTCAAGTCTGTCTGTTTGTAGTGACTCTACCACCGGTTCGGAAGGCAGATTCTACCGAGAAGTAGCCGGCAAGAAACTCAGCAGTTGCTCTTTTCCAACATCAACAATTTACATTTTACATTTTAATATACATTTTTCTATCTTGTGAGAGATGAAAGCGGAGCCGGATGCTTCCAAGCAACGTTGTCATATTTAAAGGTATCGTAAACATCGAATATGACTTATCAAAGAACTAATAAGCGAAATTGTGACGATTAAAAACCTGTTACAATAAGAAGAAATTGACAATATTCTCTAACCTTCGAATAGGGTGTAGCATCAAACTGAAATTTTGGCCAGTATTATTTTTATCTAAACACAAATAAGTAGAACAAGAAATCCTCAAGAATAAAAATATCTAAAAGTTGTTATCGCCTACACTAAACGTAGTAATTGAGCGGCACGTTGCAGGTCGTGTTCCTCACATTCCCTGTTTAGCGTTACCCTGCATATTGTCGATGGTTTTTCACCTATCAACATCTGCTTGGTTTTTTATATTCCACTGCGAGTTGACTGACTGCAATCTCAGCATCATCATCATCATCATCATCACTTACCCTGGTGGTGAGTGATGATGCAGCCTAGGATGGTAGTTGGATAAGTAGTTAGGGAGTATGGTAGTCATACCCCTTTTCTACGCGACATCGCACCGGAACACAAAATTGCTTAGCGGAACGTCTTTGTAGACAGATTGGTAACTTTCTGCGACCAAAGCCTTCCACCATACCAGACCATAGGAATTTTGTGATATTATGGATTCCTAAATTTGAGGGATCGCCAGGGAGGTCGTCAAATATACGGATAAAAAAAACTCTTTATCATGACAATTAGTTATATTTACCTCTCAGGGAAACAACGAAGAAAGAGTCAAGAGTGATGTTCGGTCCATGGATTACGTGTAATATGGAAATACGCAGCCATATATACTTTATTAGTATAGGTTAATTTGAATTTACTATCGTGCTGGAAAGCTCAGAGACCGAGAGCGATGGATAAAGCTTTGCTTTTGCGAATACTATATTGTTTAATATTAAATTATATATTATATAACTATTTATTAATATCATCATCATCATCATCATCATGTTCATCATCATCATCTTCATCATTTTCTTATTTTTCCTCATCATCCTCATCGTAACCAACCCATTACCGGCCCACGGCTACCTCTTTTCAGCTTACCAACAAAGAGTTTTTACGTGACTAAAAACATTGCATGCATTGATTATTGCAGTAAAGTACAATTAAGCGTACTATTTACATAATCTACTATGATCTCTATTTTATTTTTATTTTACTACATGTTAGGCCTTGACTGCTCTTTACGTGACATCGTATCAGAACGCTTGGCTTCATCTTGCGGTTTCCAACAATAAGTAATGGAACTAAATTTCAATATTTAAAAAATAAACTTATAACCTTTGTAAGACAGACAAAATCTGAGTGCGGTCCTGGCTATGTATGACAGTATGAAGTATTTATAAATTTACCTTCAAGTTTTTAAATAATTTCTGTTTGTTTTCTACGTGCCGTTGTTTGTAGTTTTAATATTACCTACATAACATAAGTTTTATATATTCTCATTGAGTGAAATTGTAATTTATTTTGAGAAAATAAACGTCTTTAACCACAAGTTAGAATTGCGGAATTATTTTTACAACGTAATACAGCTTCATGCAAACAATACAGCTGATGTCAAACTTGTTTGTAATTAATAGTATGGAAATACCCAATTTAAGCAACTACGAATGTTTCGTTGATTAAAAGCGAGAATTTACGATCGAACTAAATATCTTGCACTCTGTAACTATATTAACGGGAATCGAGGTATTCCATAATATCAATAACAAACTAAACAAACTGTAATCAAACTGTGTATAGCGTAAACAAATTAGCGAAAGACTATTCTGTAGTACCTAATGCTTTATTAACGAGCAACTGAAAGAAGGGATTCGAAATTTTTATTGGAATAGTCAAAATAAAGTCACAGATCAGACTTTAAGTTAGAAGTGCTGCTTTCTGAGTCCAAGGCCGTGGGTTCGATTCTTACTACTGCAAAATGTTTGTGTGATGAGCATGAATGTTTTTCAGTATCTGGGTGTTTTTTTTTTTATATTTATAGCGGGCAAACAAGCAAGAGCAAGCGGGCACCTGATGATAAGTGATCACTGGCGCCCATAAACATCTGCCAGAGGAGCCACCGATATGTTGCCGTCTTTTAAGGAATTCGTTTATCTGCCCCTTGAATAACCCAAGATTGTATTTTTGAGGAAACACAAACGTGTTTATATGTATATTATAAGTATTTATGTATATTATTCATAAAAATATTCATCAGTCATCTCAGTACCCATAACACAAGCTACGCTTACTTTGGGGCAATAATTTACAGCCAAGCTTTTTTATCGATTACGTAGTCCTTTATACTATAATATGATATCAAAATTAAGCTTAATTTGCTATACTCCGCGAAAAGCAGGAGAATCTGTGTGGTGTAATTTATAATTTCTTCAATCCTTATACTCCACACCAAACAGATCTTCGGCAATATACCCTCTACGCACGTTTCGCTTCGAAACCGGAGCATCCTCAGGAGATGTTGACTTTACAATGAATAATTGTTACAATTATTCATTGTTAAGTCAACATCTTTGAAATTTTAAATTACACCACACAGATTCTCCTGCATTTCGCGGAGTATAGCACATTAAGCTTAATTTCGATAATATATCATGGATTTCCGCAAAGTAACGCCTGCTTCTATCCAACACTATTCAATACTATAATATGACTTCTCTATAAGCTTACGTTTAATACAAACTTTGAACTTTTTAGCGTAGAATCTGCCTTCCGAACCGGTGGTAGAGTCACTACACACGGACAGACTTGACGTTTCAAAAGTGCTTGTATTAGGCCTACTTGAAATAAATGAATTTTGAATTTTGAATTTTTGAATTTGAATTTAAATAAGCGCCAGTTCTTGGGTCACCAGACCTCACGACCAATTTTTGGGACACGATGTCAATAAAATAACAAGAGAACTTATATTTAGAGTCGCAGAAGGGTGCAGATTAAAAAGTTGTTTATTACTTTATTAGTGTAAGAATTACATTATTAATAATTATAATATTAAAACTAAACTTCTTAACTATGCTCGGATTTGTGGCACTAGCTCCATAGCCTAGGTCTTACAATTAATTCCTATAGGAAGCGTGGTAAAAAAGGTAACGCATCACGATTCAAAGCTAGCCTCCAAAATTCGCTGCGCCGACGAACATGATGCGATACGGCCGCTTCTTGGTTAGCAGGCATACCATGGCTATGCCGTGGGTATGCCTACGTAAAAAGCATCTTTGAGTGTGCTTGATAACTGCTTTGTAGTTAATTTTATGGAAAAACAAAATATATGCTAATAATGTTACGTTAATGTAAGCAAAAATTTACAATACTATTCAAATATCTTGTATTATGTAACTGAGTGAGTATCGAGGAATTACGTGATATAATTAACAAACCGAAGAAACAGTAAACAAGATGTGCAAAGCGTAAAAAAAATAGAGAAAATTTGGCAATCAGTCAGACAGTAAGCGCGACATATTTTAACATTTACTATTTTTGGGCACACATTCAGCCATGTGTGTACAAAAATAGTGTTTTTGGGCTTCTGTGTGTTCTTAATTCTGTGGTATGAAAACACCAATTTTCAGCTCATAATCTTACATTTATTATAGTACTAAATATCTTACGTTCAGTGACTATAGTGGGATTCGAGGAATAGTGTGCTTTTAATATAGCTACTCGTAAGTGCAAACTGTAAACTTAGTTGTCAAAGTTTTGGTACTTTGCCAAATTGGTTAAAATATCAGTGTCACTCAGTAGGTTATGGAGTGAGCTCCTATAATTTGCCAGGTTCAACTGGATGAAAATATCTAATTTAAAATAAAACCCAGCTAAATTTGTTGTGTGCTTCTTCTTAGACCAGGACGCGTTTGGAACCCTCGTAGCTTTAGTTATAAGTTTCCGAATATGGTTACGCCATCATCTCACTACCGTGTAATTATCATGTAATGTACGCAACAAAAGTGCCACCTATGGGCGGCCCATCTTGAATAAAGATATTTTTGACTTTGTCTTTAGTCCGTGGGAGACGGAACGTGGTCAAAAGCGCAAATTAAGTGGATAGAAGCTTGTGTTATGGGTACTAAGATGACTAATGAATATTTTTATAAATAATGTACATAAATACCTATTATAATATACGGATAAACAGCTAGATTCTGAAAATCATTCATGTATATCACACCAATATTTTTCAGTTGTGGGAATCGAGCCCACGGACTTTGACTTGGATAGAATGGGCGCTGCCCACTGCGCTAGTCAGCTGTCTCAATGATGCTTCTGTATGTTCCTAATTCTGTGTGCACATTATTACCTACGTAGAGATTTGAAATTTTGAAAGAATATTCTTAGAACACCATAGAGACGTATCATAAAAGTTTTTATTTTTCTTTAGAGGGTTAAGCAGAAGAAGTTTTGTTTGGAAGCATGTTACTTTTATATTTATAAAATTAAAACTTGGTATACGGTCGTTCAGTTAAAAATTAGGAAAACGTCCTACTTTTTTTTAAATAGTACCCCCGAACGAGCGAAATTAATTTTTGTATGAAATTTTGGCACTGTAAAAGTAGAATTAATTTATACTTTTTCACAGAAAGGTTAGGTTACTGTGATCCTCGTATTTCAACTTTTCGTATTCCTTACTCAGAATTATAATAATGTAATAATTATTTCATATTTCATTCAACTCCTACACATCATCCCACTTTAAAACTAATTGCGTACAAACTAAATTATACCTTCTTTGTATAATCGCACTAGCTGTACTGGGCCGCTATTACTCGATATTATTGCCTTATATTGTGGAAAATTATTTTGTATTTTTTAGTTTGAAAGGTAAATTAGTCGAGAGTGTTCTTTCATGTGTGATATAAATATATCTAAGATGGCCGCTACCACAAAATGGCGGACACATTTTTTCCACTGCTGCTTTAATAATAAATCGAATCGAAGAGCTTGAGGTTTACTTGTTAGTACTACATTACTATAGTAGTTACAAATTATTTCTTTTAGCATTTTTATACACGTACTTACTTCTGAATGAAAGGCCCATTTTGAATAATTTAAAGATTTATCTAATTATATATCTATACAAATTATTATAATAATATAAATATTATAGATATTCGTACGCGTTTATTTAGTTTTTCTACCAATCTCGTCGAAACCGTTTGCTTCCCTAAGATAAAAAGTAGCATTTTTTATTTCATGTAGTGAAATAAACAATGCTACTTTTAGCCCTTGACTGCAATCTCACCTGATGGTAAGCGATGATGCGGTCTAAGATGGTAGTGGGCTAAGCTGTTAGGGTAGTATAGTAGCCATACCTCTATTCGGTTTCTACGCGACATCGCAACGGAACTGTGGCACATCTTTGTCTGTAGAAAACCAGCCAAAGCCTCCCAGACCCAGATAATTCAGAAATAATAAATACCCAAATTGACTCTGCCGAGAATCGGACCCGGGACCTCCTAATTAAATTCACAGTGCTCACCTTTGCACCAGGTCTTCAAAATAATAAAAACATTAATAATAAATATACTACGGCAATACAAACATCTCCATCTAGCCCCAAAGTAAGCGTAGCTTGTGTTATGGGTACTAAGATGACTGATGAATATTTTTATTAATATAATACATAAATACTTATAAAATACATATAAATACCCAGACACTGAGAAACATTAATGCTCATCACACAAATTTTTCCAGTTGCGGGAATCGAACCCACGACCTTGGACTCAGAAAGCAGGGTCGCTGCCCACTGCGCCAATTGGCCGTTTGGTATAAACTAGGATAGCCATAAGGGGGAAATATGGTATCGGATATACATCGTTACCAAGTTTTAGTTGTCCTAGTGACGTTATAGGTAACATAAATCGTCTCTTATAGCTTAGCTTCTCTGTAATCGGATCCAATCTTCCGGCATGCTGTTAATGCGAGACAGTGAAGTTTCAATAAAGTTTGTTAAACTTCTTTAATTCTTGAGTACTGCAGAGATAAGATAAGTCTTAAGCTATACAATAAACCACCGTTGGATGTCATTAAGACAAATAATCTATACTTATAATAAAACTGTAACTGGAAGATTTCTGTACATTTAATATATTTTGAAAATTTTGATCGGGGGATGCTTTGTAATCGATACTGAGTCCAAAACAGATTTTTATTTAATTTTTGTCTGTCTGTCTGTCTGTCTGTCCAGGCATCACGTGAAAACTACTGAACGGATTTATATGCAATTTGGTATAGTGGTAGCTAATATTCCGGGTCAACTATTTGCTACTTTTTATCCCGATAAACAAAAAGCTTCCTCCGGGAAATGGGATAAAAGTTTTTACCAATTTTACTTCACGGCTCCGTTAAATTTGAACCGGATTTTAATAATTCTTTTTGTATTTGAATGTATCTACTATCAAACATGTATTTTAAGAAAGATCTGATAATTAATCTCGGAGATAAAGGGCATAACTCTTCACTGATAACAGCAAGTCGCAAAGCATATGGGATATTAAATTATTTAAATTAGACCTATGTTTAGAAGTAACGACAAGTATAAAAATGCTAAAAGCAAGAAAAATGCTGAGGGACGCCCGGCCGCGTATTATATAGTTTGGAAATAAAACTGGAACCAGTAGGTGGCGCTGCAATAAGGTTCTTAGTTTTTTTAAGATATTAACAGATAATAATCGATTTGATGCAGACGAATTTGCGCGGGTCAGCTAGTTTTAATAAATTCAAATTCAAATTCAAATTCATTTATTTCAAGTAGGCCTACTTTATAAGCACTTTTGAAACGTCAAGTATGCATGTTTGTGTGACTCTACCACCGGTTCGGAAAGCAGATTCTACCGAGAAGAGCCGGCAAGAAACTCAGTAGTTGCTCTTTTCCAACATCAACATTTACAATCATTTTGCTATCTTGCGGGAGATGAGAGCGAGGCTGGCTGCTTCCATTCTACCTTGTCATTGAGGAATTCATCAAATGTATGGTAACCTCGCTGTACTAGATGCGTTTTTACACATTTTTTAAATGTATGCATTGGTAGGTCAAGAATTTCCTTAGGAATCATGTTGTAAAAGCGTATACTCAACCCAAGAAAGGAGTTCTGCACCTTTCGCAGACGATATGCAGATATCACCAATTTATGACCGTTTCTGGTAAGTCTATTGTTAATTTCAGCTTTTGATTTATAAAGAGTAATATTTTGCCTCACAAAGACTATATTACTATAAATGTATTGCGAAGCTACTAATATATAATATTTTTGTAGGATCTGGCGAATTTTGACTTGATCCGTCCGACATCGTGTGGGCAATATTCAGGTATCGTGCAATAAGAACACCTTTAGATTTGACTGGCTTTATTCGAAACACTGAATTTAACTTCTTACTAATAGTACTTCTATATAATAGCAAACTTTTGAAATAATAACCACTAAAAGAAACGTAGGACAGTTCCGTGACGACGTCTTTCTGCTTTGCGTCCCAACTAATTAATAATTCCCAATCGAGTCAGTAGACCCCGTCACGACTTTGGCGACTCTGTCGAAGCGCGCCAAAACTGTTGATGCACGCTAGCCGCTAGCTGGCGCGTTTGCGTTTCATTTAGTGTCCGTACTCATTTCCGGCTGCGACATATTTAAAAAAAAATAATATTTCAATAATCTTCTAATCAATATTATCTTATATCTTTACAAGAGCAATTCTTGTATATATATATAATTGGAATCTCGGAATCGGCTCCAACGATTTTCATGAAATTTAGTATAGAAGGGGTTTCGGGGCCGATAAATCGATCTAGCTACGATTAATTTTTTGGAAAATGTCGAAATAAAATACTACTATCATAGTAATACTTAAAATCATAATTAGCATTTTCGGTACGATTGAAAAAAACTTTACGTTTGGTATCTGATTTATTAATGCGTATGTTTTATTAAGGTATCTGTTCATGCGAGCGAAGCCGCAGGGCATCTAGTGTATTATAAAATACGCTTTTTTATTTATATTTGAAGTGAGATCGGTATTAATCCTACTATATCCTACTATATCCTACTATATCTATTGTTATTCAATCACGCAAAAAGGGCTGAACGGATTTGGATGAAATCTGGCATGCATGTAGTCTTTGACATGGAAAAGAACATAGGCTACCTTTTATCCCGGGAAATAAGAAACTTCGTGCGGTAATAAAAAAACCGTAATCCGCGCGAACGAGGTCGCGGATATCAGCTAGTTATGATATAAATGAATATTTAGGTTAATTTTAAAAATTATATAACGTTAAGAACATCAACTTGACTTAACATTTTGGTATTGGCCGACATTTGAGGACATGCTTTAATATTATGTTTAGTTATATTTTGGAACCAAATTGTAATTGAAAATGATTGCATTGTATGATAATGACATCGTAATATTATAATTAT
Source organism: Pararge aegeria (assembly GCF_905163445.1). Taxonomy (NCBI): domain Eukaryota; kingdom Metazoa; phylum Arthropoda; class Insecta; order Lepidoptera; family Nymphalidae; genus Pararge; species Pararge aegeria. Next base: position 4,136,655 of record NC_053204.1, on the reverse strand, counting down.
TATAAGTTTAAAATAATGTTAATGATTTATGCACGCCAATATTGGCTGTCTTAAAATCTGCTTAAAATCTATGTTTTTGAACCATGTTCAAGCAAAAAAAAAAAAAAAGTAATTTATGTGTTTTTCATGCTCATTACAGCCCGCCAACCCGCATTGGAGCAGCGTGGTGGGGCTGAGCTCCATAATACTCCTATGGGTGAGGAAGCTTGTACCCAGTAATGGGTCATTAATAGGGTGAGGATAAGGATACAGAATTGACGACGACCTCTCTGGTACAATGGCGAGAGTTGTGGTTATATAATTGGGAGGGCACGTGTTAGATTCCGGTGGAGGCAGATTTGTTATTTTTCATCATGGGTAGACCCACTACCGGCTCACTAACCTATTACTGACCCACTAAAAGGCACGGATCTCCTCCAACAATAAGAATGGCTTAGGTCGGGGCCGAGTTCGAATCCCAGCACGCACCTCTGACTTTTCTAAGTTATGTGCATTTGAAGTAATTAAAAAAATCACTTGTTTCGACGGTGAAGGAAAACATCATGAGGTAACCTGCATGCCCGAGAGTTCTACATAATGTTCTCAAAGTTATTTGGAGTCCACCAATCCGCACTGGGCCAGCGTGGTGGACTACAGCCTTAACCCCTTCTCACTGTGGGAGGAGTCCGTGCCCTCTAGTGGGTCAGTAATAGGTCGATATATAAACCTGTTTTTGGACTCAGAAAGCACTACTTTTTATACCAGGAATCAAAACGGTACCCACGGGATTTGTAAAAAACCGTAATAAAAGCGGTCAAAGAACGCGGGCATCAGCTAGTTTATAAAAGTTAGAAACGTGCATCCAAACATCCAAAGGAAAAACCGGATAAGGAAAAACAAGGAAACTTCTTAAAATTGATGTTAACGATTAATTTCGACTCCAATATCCTTTAACTAGACTCGATAGTATAGCACCTGGCTTCGTTGTTTAAATTTAAAAAATCAACTATCCCCTTTAGCGAGAGCTGCTATAGGCTACATCCTCCCCCACCAAAGTACCCGACCAATTGGGCCAATATGTATAATGTCAGGAATTTGCATTGATGTGTGGATACATTGTGGTGTATTGTTTTATTTTCTTTATATTACAGAAGAGGTAAATCGAGCTTCCCTTTTATCCGTTATAACAATTGAAATGACGGATTATTTTGTTATCAGAATATGATTGTTATCAGAAAAAATATCTTTTATATACACATATAAAAGTTATTTTTTCGCGTAATTCGAAACAGGCGTCCTCTAATTAATGTATGAGAAATTCTAGAGCATAGGACCACCATGGTGTCCCAATGCAGTGCAAGTTGATGGGCTTTCGCCTTTGAGATTATAATTGAGAACTCTCTGACATGTTTAGAATATATTTCTAGACTCATTAACTCATTATTCACTTAGACTTTTGTACACCAATCGCCTTATAGGATAAAAGCAGGCGTTTCTTTGTGGAATAATAATAATTGTTAATATCTTGACTTTACAGTGAATAATGATTCTGTAAATTCTAGTCTAGTCTGTAATTGTTGAGGTATTGTAAAAGTATTGTAAAGTAAAAATCTCCAGAAGTACATTGTCGAAAATCTGTTTGGTGTGGAGTATAAGGATTTTTCATCTCTCAGATCATCAGGATCTTAATTTTCATCGTATACCAATAGCGCTTTAATAGGTACACTAAAGATAACTTACGCAGTAAACGTACAGTTATATTAAGAGTAAAGTTTTTATCGGATTCTTCCCTCTCTAATTTGCTGCTTGTTGTTTAAAATAAATCAATATGCCGTTACTTTGTTCCGTTTGATCTGAATTAGATAACAAAAGCGCAAGATACAAGCTTGCTTTGCTTTCAAGGTGAATAATTAAGCTATCTACAAATATAATTAAACATTTCGTTTTAACCCCAAACGTGTTTGTCTGTGGCATCGTATTTCATTAACGGACTCACCGATTTTGATTTTGGGTTTTTTTTGTTTCAAAGGTGAATTAGTCGGGAGTGTTCTTTTCTAAGTTCGATAAAAATCAGTCCAATATGGCCACCGCTACAAAATGGCGGATTACAAAAATTTTCACAACTCCCTCAATATGGGTATCAAATGAAAGGGCTTGACTTGTAGAATACTGATGGCAAGCTGATGCAGTCTAAGATGAGTCAGTTTGAAATAACAAGTGGTTGGTTCTATTTATTATATACATAATATAGAAATTTGAATTTTTTTAAATCCTCATAATGTACATTATTCTACCAGGAAAGCCATATCATTCGAAAGAATGAGGGAGTTGTAAAAAAAATTTGAGATGGCGGCCATCTTGGATTAGAAATTTATCGTAGTGAAACACTTAAAATTACCGCATCATCTTACCATCAGGTGAGATTGCATTCCAGTGCTAACTTAAGTAGCAGCCAGAACAAAAAAAAAATCTTTTGGTTGGTACTCAGAAATTCTTTGCCAAAAACCCCTTACAATTTTAGTCCTTATGTTTTGAGTCCAGACACCGGGAACTCTGATCCGATCCTGTCTTATAACTTAAAATTCCCAACTGTCCTGTTTTCATACCTGTTTTATAACTTATAATGTAAACATAGCATAAATTCTATTTGAAATTGTTTTAAAAACACATACCTACATAAAAAAAGTATCTTTTTAATTTGTTGGTTTCTAATAATTCATCCCAGTTGTTTTTTTACATTTTTTTAAATGTATTTTACACTAACAAGTAATGAAAAGATCGTTAAGATTACAAAACAAGTGAGAAAAAACGAGGCAGCTTAACTTAAGAACGCTGCGATCAATCGAAGGTTAAGTATATCACTAAATAACCTTTCATTCAATTCGAAGGCATTTCAATTCATCCCTCGTTCAAGAGCAAAAGTATTTAAAGGGGCAAATAAATTAAGAAAAAACTTTGTCCCTCCATTATCAGCCTACAGTTACCAATTAATTTGAGGTCTGAGAGAAGTAATTGTATAAACAAACTTAATAAGGTAACTTTGTAAGACGTCTGAAACTTTTAAGTTTAAGTTCAAAATTTGCGAGATATAATTAATTATTCGACTATTATTATTGTAGAACAGTATAGAATAGTTATGATTGTATAATAAAAAGCGGCGGTAGCGATAAGATTTTTTGGCGTAGCGGTGAGCGTTGTGGTTGAAGTTTCAGCTCCCGGGTTCGAAGCCCGGCGAGGCAAATTTGGGAACTTATAGTTTCTTACGGTCGTGGCCATTTACCACCAAGGAGTTACAACAGCGGGTGCGCGGTCTAACATTATCAGAGGTACAATAAATGGTATCTACTTTATTTAATACAATGACTATTTTCCAAATAATTTTTATAGTGTTTTCACCTACACTTGGAGGAAATATCCGATTTAAAATGCATATAACAAATTTCGGAGCCGACAGGATTTGAACCTGCGACTCTGCGAAGTGTCAAAGTGGTCAAAGCACTCAGACCGCATTGCTAAAGAGTAGAAAAGTGTTTCCTTAGAAAAGCTATTAAGTGAATAAATAAAAATTATCAGTGGTCAACATTACTTTACTGCTATCACAACATATTCACCGACATGTGAAGCGAAATCACAAGATTTTACCCATTCATAAAGTCAAACACGCATATGATACAGTCGAGTAAGTCAACGTCAAAGTCAAAGTCAAAATCAAAAATATCTTTATTCAAGTAGGCCCGGCCCATAGGTGGCACTTTTGATGCGTACATAAGAATTACACGGTAGTGAGATGATGGCGAAAACCACATTCGTAAACTTAAAACTAAAGCTACGAGGGTTCCAAACGCGCCCTGGTCTAAGAAGAAGCCCACAACAAACTTGGCCGGGTGTTTTTTTATGTTATCACCATCTCACAATGGCATTAAAAACTATTAAAACAGCAACCTGGTTAGAGCAATAATTCACACCAAAGCCTTTTTTGCGTTTACACATACACAGGTCGATAAACAAGTCGTGATACGTAAGAGCATGTCGAGGTCATCGGTGACGCGAACCCATAAGTTATTCTACTAACCAAGAGTTGCCCAACGCGTCAAAAAGTTTTCACTTCAAAAACCGAATGCGCCAAATGCTTGCATAAATATTGGAGTAAACAAAAAGTTTTATTCAAGACATAAAATTGGAAACACCTGCTTCAAATGACAATTTTATTAATAACAGATGGCTAACTTCTCAAGTATCTTCGTCTGAGAGCTGGCTTTTTGTGAACTTTATAAAGTTCCTAAGTTTAACTATTGCGATCAAGACTTAAGGTTTATTTAGTCTATCAATGGAAGTTTCTATCGAAATTGAGATACAGACAAAGACGTATTTGATAAGAGTAGACGCGTTGCTTACGCTCACTTTTATGTCACTACTACTTACTGGTAGAGATCGCTTTTAAGCGATAAGGCCGCCTATTGTACCTTTTCTCCTTTATTTTAATTGTGTATTTTTTTTTAATGCTTGTTTTTAATTTGGTGTAAGTACAATAAAGTGTATCGCATTCATTCATTCATTCATTCAAGGCAATAACCCTCGTTCGTTTATCCGCGTACCATCCTACATCGGTGCCATTTTTATATTCTAGTTCTTTTTTACTCGTATTATTTTTTATTTTATTTTTTTCTTTTTATTCACTACGATCTGTCACATACTGGGGGACATTAAGTAGTTGGTAGGTCAGGACTTGTCATGACATGCTCGGAATGCGACTAGGGTCACATCCTACTTTACTTTATTGTTTAAGTATGTCTTGGGGCATTTTCCGTTTAAGTCGACGAGAAGCGCGAGTTTCATCTATCAAGACCTTCGCTAAGCGATTTGGGTGGTTTATGATCCTTTCTTTGTAGGTTTTCGTATGACGCAGAATTTCTTGTTTGACAGTATATAATTGAAGGTCGTGATGCAGCTGTTCGTTTGTCACGTACCATGGAGCGTCGGTTACCATTCGTAGCATCCTTCCAGTAACTTATGCGTGCAAATCATTTTATTATTTTAGCGCTTTAACGAGATAGTCTCATTGTTTATTCTTGCAAAGAAAAACTAGACTATATGTACAATGTTTTCTGCTTCTGTAACGTAAGAGAAAACGTCTCGTTCCATGCATAGTCAGTTATTTAAACATTGTTAAGATAGCTATAAACATTGTTCTAAGTAAATATAGGTTACATTATAATGTTTAATAATAGTTGAAAAAACAATAATATGCATTGGACATTTTCGGTATTATGAGACGAATAAAAAAAAACAGTCGTGTTTTCTTTAAATAAAAAAACAGTTTTCTTTAAATTTATTTATTTTTGAATTGTTTCATTTTATTTTCGATGGATAAATTTTGATAACAGCTAGTAAAGAAAAAGGACAGAATGAAAAAAAACAGTAAGAAACAAAAAAAATAGCTTAGCAAGTCAGGAATCTCTACAAAAAAAATCTTAAACTCAGTTAAAAAAACCTTTATGAATTAAACCTCTTAATTAAGGTTATTTGTTAGTAATTTTGTCCAAATATTCAATAAACGCCGGGCAGTCACTTAGCGTTGAAACACTGTATATGAGCTAAATAAATAAAAGAGAGGCTTTAAAACATATATATATCGTAAAAAAATAAGTATACCCTAAATTTCCATTTGGTATTCAGCCAGCGTTCTTACTCCAATATAAAGATCACATATTATGACGACATCTCATTATATGTCGGTTTCCTTCCAAAATAAGCTACTAAAAAGACAGTTCATACAATATATATATATATAAATCAAGTATAGATATAAAGTAATATATGTTAAATCAATTTAAAGTCAAATTGCCCAATTAAAAAAATAATTATGCTGCTTAATACTAGTAAAAATACTTAACAAAAATTTTATTATAATATACAGATGAACACCCAGACACTGAAAAACATTCGTGTTCATCACACAAACATCTTCCAGTAGTGGCCCTCCCGTGGTTCCCACGGTCTTGGTCTCAGAAAAATGTGTGTGTGCAATAAAGCTTTCACACAAACAATCCATGTAGCAAATCTGAGTACCGACCTAGAACTGTCTTCGATCCCAATGTCGAAGGAAAAAAGGAAGAAACAAAAAAAAGTGCGTGCTGAGAATCGAACCCGATTTCAACGAAATCGAGACCGATGCTCCAGCCACTAGGCTCTCATAGGGTCATAGGATCTTACTATAAGCATATTATACACAGTCAAAATTTCTATCTGATATTCATCCAGCGTACTGGAATATAAAGATCACATAATACGACGACATCTCATTATCTGGCGGGGTCCTCGAGCGTATATAATGAGAATCTTTACGCTGGAATGATAATCACTTTATTAACCATCTCATGTATGAATTTCTGAGGATTTTCAACGGTTTTACACATTTTTTCTATAGTAATAACGGTAAATCGTGATTTCTAACAAAATCCCAAATTACATCACATCAAGAAAGGAAGGAAACTGTATTTAAGCAAAGACTGAAACATTGGCCTTCAAAATTGTTTTTATGACGTAGACGACATCTTTATATATATAATTCTTCTGTGCGTGTGTATGTCACTGAACTCCTCCTAAACGGCTGGACCGATTTGAATGAATTTTTTTGTATGCGTTTGGGTGGCATCCTGGATGGTTTAGATTCACAAATCAGCCCGAAAGATGGCGCTGCAGTCGGTATCTAGGTTATTTACCTATACTGCAACTAAACGGCTGATTTATTCAGGTACGAGTCTGATTTGATAAACTCTTTCAGTGTTGGATAGCTGATCTATCGAGGAAGGCTATAGAGTATATACCATCACGCTAAGACTAAAAGGAGCATAGGACCAATGAAGTATGTTTCAAAATCGGCCACTTAGCTTACGCCACGTGCGCTGCGTAAACGGTTAAAGTTTCGATAAAATCACGCATAAAAAAGTTTCTCCCTTTATAAGTTCTAAAAAAGCCTGGTACAGGCGACAGCATGTCTGTCTTTTAAGGTTGACTTTTACGCGGACGACGTCGCGAGGGACCACTAGTATTTTAATAGAATGCTAAGAAGTCAATTTCATGATATAACATCTTAGTTGTTATGAATAACTTTGTAAGTGACATCCAATCTTAATTCCGAATTAATCTAATTGTTAATCAAAATTTACATTGACATGACATTTTTTAATATTTTGTATCTATTTTAATCTAGATTCAGTAACCAAATTAAAATAATTTCGATAGCTTTATTGCAATGCCCCGGCAGGGCGTGTGTAATCTCTTATGTATTTACATTAAAGAAATTTATAAACAATAAATGGAAGCGTTGATAGCCCAATGGACTTCAGCTTCACTTTCGGAGTACCGAGTTCGAATCACACACCTCGAACTTTTCTAAGTTATGTGCTTTAGAAGTAATTAAAATATCACTTGCTTCAATGGTGAAAGGAAAAGATGTTGAGGAAACCTGTATTTTCATATATTTATATTTCAGCTTTAACAGCATTTTCAGAAAAGAGCTGTGCGATCGATATATAAACTTAGATCACGCAAATCCCTTCGTACCAAATTTAAAGAAATAGGTATACTTACAGTAGCCTCGCAATATATTTATAATAATATTATCTTTATTAAACAAAACATAAGTAATTATATACAAAAAGTCGATATAAACAGTCGACTAACTAGAAACGGACATAAAATAGTGATATCTGCATATCGTCTGAGAAAAGTACAGAAATCCTTTGTGGGGATGGGTCTATGCTTTTATAACATGATACCTAAGGTAATATTAGATCTACCTTTACCTAAGTTTAAACAATATATTAAAACACATTTAATAAATCGTGGTTACTACACGATTAATGAATTCCTAAAAGACAAGGCTGCTTGGAAGCAGGCCACTCCGCTCTCATCTCTCACAAAACAGAAAAATTCTCAAGATTGTTACACTTTAAAATGATGTTGGAAAAGAGCAATCTGCTGAGTTTCTTGCCGGCTCTTCTCAGTGGAATTCTGCCTTCTGAACCGGTGGTAGAGTCCCTACAAACAGACTTGACGTTTCATAAGTGCTTATTAATTAGGCCTACTTCAAATAAATGAATTTTCAATTTTCAATTTTTTTTTTTTATACCCAGCGTCTTCGACAAGACCTGTCGTTATTTTTCATTGCGAGTGCATTCCACAATTCACTAGCTTTGACAGTGCTTAGTAGCTTGTAAAACCTGCATGCCTGAAAGTTCTACATAATGATCTCAAATGTCTGTGGAGTCCACCAATCCGCACAGGGCCAGCGTGGGTTCAGCTCGTGGGGGATCTTGGGAAGAGACTCGAAAATGAGAACGGGTAAGGGGGGTAGGGTGGGGCCTGTAGTGAGCCGGTAATGGGTTGATATTATCATGACGATGAAGATCATAAATTTGTTTGAAATAAAATAAAAATGTGTGACAAAGGAGCTGGCTCAGATAGCTGCATACTAAAATATCGCAGCACTGGTTTTCTGCCAGCCAGCCCAGTTTGATGGCGTGAGAAGTAGGAGTGACCTCGGCCAGCATTCTGGGCTACGATTAACGTGCGATTGGAGATGTGTTCTGGAACCTTGAACTAAAAAGATCAGGTGTTCTTATTCTAAATCCAATAGGCTTCGACCATTGCACGAAACAATAAAAACTTGCTGCTTATACCAAGAACTATTTAATATTTCGTATTTTGCGTAGGCTCTGCGTATTTATTCCTTTTTATTTGATGGCCATATAAAAGGGTCATACTCAAAAGATGCTGCGATACAAAGAATTTTAAATTGAATTCACGACAAATTTGCATACATTTATTCCTTTTTATTATGTTTATTGCTTCTATAATATTATATATGTTATAAGAATGTTAAGGCGATTTTGTATAACGAGCATAGCATCTAAACGATATTTTACTAACAGATGGGACGTGACGAGAAAAGTGTTATTTTTTAGGAAAAGTAGGTTTTTTCCAATTTGTTGTCTCAATTTCTATTAATAATGCTCCATCTTTAATTAATCTATATATCGATATATAACATATGCTTAATATTATATAAAGGTACTTTTAGAATGACAAGTCTGATATTTTTCAATGATCATCACTGAAAAATCTCAGAATTGTCATTCGAATAGAGAGAAACACAAAGACTGGAATACAAAAGGCGGTCTTATCGCTTAGAAGTGATCTCTGCCAATTATTAAATTTATTTCTTGTTATTTTGTGTATTCTGTATTTTTTTCTTCTTTCTCTTCTTCAAAACACCAACGAATTCGCGGGCTACAGCTAGATGAGAACATTGTAGATCTTAGATTCGCTTCATTTACTCAAACGCCTCATTGAAATCCATTCAACAATATCATTCTATCAACATCAAGGTAAACCTAATCGAATGAACAACAATTTATGAAGAATAAATTGTTCATTGTCCAATTTCACTCAATTCGACCAAAGCAACAATCGTGTTATTGTTTAAGTGACTCGAGTTTCCAATTAAGCAATCAATTAAGTATATAAATTATTTACTATTATCAATTTATAATTATTGAGTTCAATACATTGTACAGTCGAAACAGTATAACAGAATTATTTACTTAATTATTATTTTATTTATCAACCAAACGTAATTTCGTTTCGGCATTCATTAATTTTGTTTTATGCATTCATTCATTGACGGCCGATTGGCGCAGTGGGCAGCGACCCTGCTTTCTGAATCCTAGGCCGTGGGATAGATTCCCACAACTGGACAATATTTTTGTGATGAACATGAATGTTTTTCAGTGTCTGGATGTTTATCTATATATATTAAGTATTTATGTATATTATTCATAAAAAATATTCATCATTGTGTTATGGGTACTAAGATAAGTACCCACAACACAAGCTACGCTTACTTTGGGACTAGATGGCGATGTGTGTATTGTCGTACTATATTTATTTAAATTCATTAATATTTAATTATTACGTCTGAAAATTTGATACGATGACAAGTTAGTATACAACGTGTAACCGAGACAGGAAATACGAAGGTTGTATAAGTATATAAGTGCTTCTTTATGTAAAAGTATTAAATCAAAAGAAGTATATTTATGCTTCCATACAAACAAACTCGAAACATTCTTAAGTGTTATACAACCCTATTAAACATAAAAGACCGACACGTGCATAGTACCTACGCTACTCTGTGCGTACCAAATAAAGAGACAGGAGTCACAATCTTAATTTTGGGCAGTGGCTTCCACAAAAAGTATTGGGGTTTCGGTTTCACAGATAAGTCTCAGAGACAGTACATAATGCACCTCAAAAGCCTGTGAAGATTATTTACACGTTCCATAAATCTTATCGTTGCTTAAGTTTGCTTTTGATGCTTTTTTTATTCCGTTTGCTAACCATATCTAAAAACATCATAATACTAGTCTGTCTGTAGAGAGCAAGTTTTCTATGTGAAGTTTCTCCAAGATAGGTTTAGCTACTGGGCTATGCTTAGACCATTTGTGACCCTGCTGGGCATGGCCATATCTCCCTCTAACACTCTTCTGTGATTTGAGTTATGGGCTACTGTCCAACGACTATTTTCACATGTGATTGATAATAATTATTTGGCGACCTCTCAAGTACAGTTGTAAGTGTGGTCTTATGAGTTGAAGTGCCTGGGTTTGAGTCATGATAGGGGTAAATTCGGAATGTATATTTGAATTATCTCTGATCTGGTCGGGTAGTCTTTAGCCGAGGCTCATTACCATTCCTCTAACAAAGATGTAATGCAAGGGATTTAGCTTTTCGGTACGATGGCGGATCGATGGCTGACTTCACACGCCTTTGAGAACGTAAACTCTCAGATATTCAGGTTTCCTGATGATATTCCGCTCCGTAGCTGGGCCAAACCTCCTCTCTCTTAGGTGAGAAGTTCTAAGAGCATAGATCCACCACGCTGCTATAATCCGTGTTGGTGGGCTTAAACTATTATTATCACAAGTTAGAGATATCGCCAATGGGCCGATGGGCCGATGGCTAAAAGTGCTCTCCGAGGTACGGGGTATAATGTTGCCAATTTCTCAACTCCGGGCCTGCCCGGATTTCTGTTAGAGATTGAGAATTCTCTAACAGAAAATCTCAATAACTAACAAATTGGTCTGACCGGGACTCGAACCCAGATATTCGTGATCCAAAGTTAAACATGCCAACCACTAGATTAACGAGGTAAATCTAGGTTATACTGTGCTATATAAATCTCAACAAAAGCCTACCTCACTCAAACAAAACGGAGAACAAAACTCTCAAGAAAATAATCCACGAGTTTTCTAACAATTTAATTCTTTTCGGTTAAACGAAATGTTTCACTAAGCTTAATTAATTATTTTTTAATTACACTGCCTGCCTAATTGGTTTTAGTGAGTGAGAAGTTGGCAAATTCAACTACACGCAGAAAAATGAAGTCGTGGGTTCTATTCCCTGGTCGGTCTTCAGTTTGTTATGTAACCACCTAAGTAGAAAGTAAGATATTTTACATTTTTTTAAAAATTACAAATATTTATTACCTACTTAAGCCTCGTCATCACGTATACGATGACGTTTTCGTTATCGTTTTCGTTTACGTATACGATGACGTTTTCGTTTTCGTATTCGTTTACGTATACGATGACGTTTTCGTTAACATATACGATGACGTTTTCGTTTTTATTTCACATATAGATTGACGTTTTCGTTTTCGTTTACGTATATGATGATGTTTTCGTTTTTGTATTCGATGATGTTTTCGTATTCGATGACGTTTTCGGATACTATGACGTTTTCGTTTACATATACGATGACATTTTCGTTTTCATACACGATAACGTTTTCGTTTTCGTTTTAGTTTACGTGAAATAAATATTTCGTGTTACGTATACGATGACGTTTTCGTTTTCGTATTCCATTTCGAATTCGTTTTCGTTTACATATACGATGACGTTTTCGTTTACATATACGATGACGTTTTCGTTATTATTTCACGTATACGATGACGTATTCGTTTTCGTTTACGTATACGATGACGTATTCGTTTTTATTTTACGTATACGATGACGTTTTCGTTTTTTTTTACGTAAACAATGACTTATTCGTTTTCTTTTACGTATACGATGACGTATTCGTTTTTATTTTACGTATACGATGACGTTTTCGTTTTCTTTTACGTATCCGATGACGTATTCGTTCTCGTTTACGTAAACGAAGACGATTTCGTTTTTATTTTACGTATTCGATGACGTTTTTATTTTCGTTTACATATACGATGACGTTTTTGTTTTCGTATTCGATGCAGTTTTCGTATTCGTTTACGTATTCGATGACGTTTTCGTTTACGTATTCGATGACGTATTCGTTTTCTTTAACGTATACGAAGACGTTTTTGTTTTCGTTTACGTATACGATGACGTTTTTGTTTTCGTATTCGATGCCGTTTTCGTATTCGTTTACGTATACGATGACGTTTTTGTTTTCGTATTCGATGCCGTTTTCGTATTCGTTTACGTATTCGATGACGTATTCGTTTTCTTTTACGTATACGAAGACGTTTTCGTTTTCGTTTACGTAAACGATAACGTTTTCGTTTACGTATCCGATGACGTATTCGTTTTCGTTTACGTAAACGATGACGTTTTCGTTTTTATTTTACGTATTCGATGACGTTTTTATTTTCGTTTACATATACGATGACGTTTTTGTTTTCGTATTCGATGCAGTTTTCGTAGTCGTTTTCGTATTCGATGACGTATTCGTTTTCGTTTACGTAAACGATGACGATTTCGTTTTTTTTTTACGTTTACGATGACGTATTCGTTTTCGTTTACGTAAACGATGACGTTTTCGTTTTTATTTTACGTATTCGATGACGTTTTTGTTTTCGTTTACGTTTACGATGACGTTTTTGTTTTCGTATTCGATGCCGTTTTCGTATTCGTTTACGTATTCGAAGACGTTTTCGTTTTCGTTAACGTAAACGAAAACGTTTTCGTTTTCGTATACAATAACGTTTTTGTTTACGTAAACGATGACGTTTTTGTTTTTATTTTACGTTTACGTTTTCGTATTCGATGATGTTTTCGTATTCAATGACGTTTTCGTATTCGTTTACGTATTCGATGACGTATTCGTTTTCTTTTACGTATACGAAGACGTTTTCGTTTTCGTTTACGTAAACGATAACGTTTTCGTTTTCGTATACGATGACGTTTTTGTTTACGTAAACGATGACGTTTTCGTTTTTATTTTACGTTTTCGTTTTCGTATTCGATGATGTTTTCGTATTCAATGACGTTTTTGTTTCGTTTACGTATACGATAACGTTTTTGTTTTCGTATCCGATGACGTAATCGTTTTCGTTTACGTAAACGAAGACGATTTCGTTTTCTTTTACGTATAAGATGACGTATTCGTTTTCGTTTACGTATACGATGACGATTTCGTTTTTATTTTACGTTTACGATGACGTATTCGTTTTCGTTTACGTAAACGATGACGTTTTCGATTTTATTTTACGTATTCGATGACGTTTTTGTTTTCGTTTACGTATACGATGACGTTTTTGTTTTCGTATTCGATGCCGTTTTCGTATTCGTTTACGGATTCGATGACGTATTCGTTTTCTTTTACGTATACGAAGACGTTTTCGTTTTCGTTTACGTAAACGATAACGTTTTCGTATTCGATGACGTATTCGTTTTCGTTTACGTAAACGAAGACGATTTCGTTTTCGTTTACGTATACGATGTCGTATTTGTTTTCGTTTACGTATCCGATGACGTATTCATTTTCGTTTACGTAAACGATGACGATTTCGTTTTTTTTTTACGTTTACGATGACGTATTCGTTTTCGTTTACGTAAACGATGACGATTTCGTTTTTATTTTACGTATTCAATGACGTTTTTGTTTTCGTTTACGTTTACGATGACGTTTTTGTTTTCGTATTCGATGACGTATTCGTTTTCTTTTACGTATACGAAGACGTTTTCGTTTTCGTTTACGTAAACGATACTGTTTTCGTTTTCGTATACGATGACGTTTTTGTTTACGTAAACGATGACGTTTTCGTTTTTATTTTACGTTTTCGTTTTCGTATTCGATGACGTATTCGTTTTCGTTTACGTAAACGATGACGTTTTCGTTTTTATTTTACGTATTCGATGACGTTTTTGTTTTCGTTTACGTTTACGATGACGTTTTTGTTTTCGTATTCGATGACGTATTCGTTTTCTTTTACGTATACGAAGACGTTTTCGTTTTCGTTTACGTAAACGATACTGTTTTCGTTTTCGTATACGATGACGTTTTTGTTTACGTAAACGATGACGTTTTCGTTTTTATTTTACGTTTTCGTTTTCGTATTCGATGATGTTTTCGTATTCAATGACGTTTTTGTTTCGTTTACGTATACGATGACGTTTTTGTTTTCGTATCCGATGACGTATTCGTTTTCGTTTACGTAAACGAAGACGATTTCATTTTCTTTTACGTATAAGATGACGTATTCGTTTTCGTTTACGTATACGATGACGATTTCGTTTTTATTTTACGTTTACGATGACGTATTCGTTTTCGTTTACGTATCCGATGACGTATTCATTTTCGTTTACGTAAACGATGACGATTTCGTTTTTTTTTTACGTTTACGATGACGTATTCGTTTTCGTTTACGTAAACGATGACGATTTCGTTTTTATTTTACGTATTCAATGAAGTTAACGTTTTCGTATTCGATGATGTTTTCGTATTTAATGACGTTTTTGTTTCGTTTACGTATACGATGACGTTTTTGTTTTCGTATCCGATGACGTATTCGTTTTCGTTTACGTAAACGAAGACGTTTTCGTTTTCGTTTACGTAAACCTTAACGTTTTCGTATTCGATGACGTATTCGTTTTCGTTTACGTAAATGAAGACGATTTCGTATTCGTTTACGGATTCGATGACGTATTCGTTTTCGTTTTCGTAAACGATGACGTTTTCGTTTTTATTTTACGTATTTGATGACGTTTTTGTTTTCGTTTACGTTTACGATGACGTTTTTGTTTTCGTATTCGATGCCGTTTTCGTATTCGTTTACGTATTCGAAGACGTTTTCGTTTTCGTTTACGTATACGATGACGTTTTTGTTTACGTAAACGATGACGTTTTCGTTTATATTTTACGTTTACGTTTTCGTATTCGATGATGTTTTCGTATTCAATGATGTTTTCGTATTCGTTTACGTATTCGATGACGTATTCGTTTTCTTTTACGTATACGAAGACGTTTTCGTTTTCGTTTACGTAAACGATAATGTTTTCGTTTTCGTATACGATGACGTTTTTGTTTACGTAAACGATGACGTTTTCGTTTTTATTTTACGTTTTCGTTTTCGTATTCGATGATGTTTTCGTATTCAATGACGTTTTTGTTTCGTTTACGTATACGATGACGTTTTTGTTTTCGTATCCGATGACGTATTCGTTTTCGTTTACGTAAACGAAGACGATTTCGTTTTCTTTTACGTATAAGATGACGTATTAGTTTTCGTTTACGTATACGATGACGATTTCGTTTTTATTTTACGTTTACGATGACGTATTCGTTTTCATTTATGTAAACGATGACGTTTTTGTTTTCGTTTACGTATACGATGACGTTTTCGTTTTCGTATTCGTTTTCGTTTACGTATACGATGACGTTTTCGTTTTTGTTTACGTAAACGATGTTGTTTTTGTTTTCGTTTACTTAAACGATGACGTTTTTATTTTACGTATACGATGACGTTTTAATTTTCGCATTCGATGACGTATTCGTTTTCGTTTACGTATACGATGACGTTTTCGTTTTCGTTTACGTATACGATGATGATTTCGTATTCGATGACGTTTTCGTTTTCGTTTACGTATACGATGACGTTTTTGTTTTCGTATACGATGACGTTTTCGTTTTCTTTTACGTATACGATGACGTATTCGTTTTCGTTTACGTATCCGATGACGTATTCGTTTTCGTTTACGTAAACGATGACGATTTCGTTTTTATTTTACGTATTCGATGACGTTTTTGTTTTCGTTTACGTATACGATGACGTTTTTGTTTTCGTATTCGATGCCGTTTTCGTTTTCGTTTACGTATTCGATGACGTTTTCGTTTTCTTTTACGTATACGATGACGTTTTCGTTTTCGTATACTATGACGTTTTCGTTTTCGTTTACGTATAAGATGACGTTTTCGTTTTTGTATTCGATGATGTTTTCGTATTCAATGACGTTTTTGTTTCGTTTACGTAATCGATGACGATTTCGTTTTTATTTTACGTATTCAATGACGTTTTCGTTTTCGTATACGATGACGTATTCGTTTTCGTTTACGTATTCGATGACGTTTTCGTTTTTATTTTACGTTTACGATGACGTATTCGTTTTCGTTTACGTAAACAATGACGATTTCGTTTTTATTTTACGTATTCAATGACGTTTTCGTTTTTGTATTCGATGACGTATTCGTTTTCGTTTACGTAAAAGATGACGTTTTCGTTTTTATTTTACGTATACGATGACGTTTTCGTTTTCGTTTTCGTATACGATGCCGTTTTCGTTTTCATTTTTGATGCCGTTTTCGTATTCGTTTACGATGACGTATTCGTTTTTGTTTACGTAAACGATGACGTTTTCGTTTTTATTTTACGTTTTCGTTTTCGTATTCGATGATGTTTTCGTATTCAATGACGTTTTTGTTTCATTAACGTATACGGTGACGTTTTTGTTTTCGTTTACGTAAACGAAGACGATTTCGTTTTCGTATTCGATGCCGTTTTCGTATTCGTTTACGTATACGATGACGTTTTTAATTTCGTATCCGATGACGTATTCGTTTTCGTTTACGTAAACGAAGACGATTTCGTTTTCTTTTACGTATACGATGACGTATTCGTTTTCGTTTACGTATACGATGTCGTATTCGTTTTTGTTTTCGTATCCGATGACGTATTCGTTTTCGTTTACGTATACGATGACGTATTCGTTTTCGTTTACGTATACGATGTCGTATTCGTTTTCGTTTACGTATAAGATGTTGTTTTTGTATTCGTTTACGTAAACGATGACGTTTTTATTTTACGTATACGATGACGTTTTAATTTTCGCATTCGATGACGTATTCGTTTTCGTTTACGTATACGATGACGTTTTCGTTTTCGTTTACGTATACGATGATGATTTCGTATTCGATGACGTTTTCGTTTTCGTTTACGCATACGATGACGTTTTTGTTTTCGTATACGATGACGTTTTCGTTTTCTTTTACGTATACGATGACGTATTCGTTTTCGTTTACGTATCCGATGACGTATTCGTTTTCGTTTACGTAAACGATGACGATTTCGTTTTTATTTTACGTATTCGATGACATTTTCGTTTTCTTTTACGTATACGATGACGTATTCGTTTTCGTATACTATGACGTTTTCGTTTTCGTTTACGTATAAGATGACGTTTTCGTTTTTGTATTCGATGATGTTTTCGTATTCAATGACGTTTTTGTTTCGTTTACGTAAACGATGACGATTTCGTTTTTATTTTACGTATTCAATGACGTTTTCGTTTTCGTATACGATGACGTATTCGTTTTCGTTTACGTATACGATGACGTTTTCGTTTTTATTTTACGTTTACGATGACGTATTCGTTTTCGTTTACGTAAACAATGACGATTACGTTTTTATTTTACGTATTCAATGACGTTTTCGTTTTTGTATTCGATGACGTATTCGTTTTCGTTTACGTAAAAGATGACGTTTTCGTTTTTATTTTACGTATACGATGACGTTTTCGTTTTCGTTTTCGTATACGATGACGTTTTCGTTTCCATTTTTGATGCCATTTTCGTATTCGTTTACGATGACGTATTCGTTTTTGTTTACGTAAACGATGACGTTTTCGTTTTTATTTTACGTTTTCGTTTTCGTATTCGATGATGTTTTCGTATTCAATGACGTTTTTGTTTCATTTACGTATACGATGACGTTTTTGTTTGGGTATCCGATGACGTATTCGTTTTCATTTACGTAAACGAAGACGATTTAGTTTTCTTTTACGTATACGATGACGTATTCGTTTTCGTTTTCGTATAAGATGACGTTTTGGTTTTCGTTTACGTATACGATGACGTTTTTGTTTTCGTATTCGATGCCGTTTTCGTATTCGTTTACGTATACGATGACGTTTTTAATTTCGTATCCGATGACGTATTCGTTTTCGTTTACGTAAACGAAGACGATTTCGTTTTCTTTTACGTATACGATGACGTATTCGTTTTCGTTTACGTATACGATGTCGTATTCGTTTTTGTTTTCGTATCCGATGACGTATTCGTTTTCGTTTACGTATACGATGACGTATTCGTTTTCGTTTACGTATACGATGTCGTATTCGTTTTCGTTTACGTATAAGATGTTGTTTTTGTATTCGTTTACGTAAACGATGACGTTTTTATTTTACGTATACGATGACGTTTTAATTTTCGCATTCGATGACGTATTCGTTTTCGTTTACGTATACGATGACGTTTTCGTTTTCGTTTACGTATACGATGATGATTTCGTATTCGATGACGTTTTCGTTTTCGTTTACGCATACGATGACGTTTTTGTTTTCGTATACGATGACGTTTTCGTTTTCTTTTACGTATACGATGACGTATTCGTTTTCGTTTACGTATCCGATGACGTATTCGTTTTCGTTTACGTAAACGATGACGATTTCGTTTTTATTTTACGTATTCGATGACGTTTTCGTTTTCTTTTACGTATACGATGACGTATTCGTTTTCGTATACTATGACGTTTTCGTTTTCGTTTACGTATAAGATGACGTTTTCGTTTTTGTATTCGATGATGTTTTCGTATTCAATGACGTTTTTGTTTCGTTTACGTAAACGATGACGATTTCGTTTTTATTTTACGTATTCAATGACGTTTTCGTTTTCGTATACGATGACGTATTCGTTTTCGTTTACGTATACGATGACGTTTTCGTTTTTATTTTACGTTTACGATGACGTATTCGTTTTCGTTTACGTAAACAATGACGATTACGTTTTTATTTTACGTATTCAATGACGTTTTCGTTTTTGTATTCGATGACGTATTCGTTTTCGTTTACGTAAAAGATGACGTTTTCGTTTTTATTTTACGTATACGATGACGTTTTCGTTTTCGTTTTCGTATACGATGACGTTTTCGTTTCCATTTTTGATGCCATTTTCGTATTCGTTTACGATGACGTATTCGTTTTTGTTTACGTAAACGATGACGTTTTCGTTTTTATTTTACGTTTTCGTTTTCGTATTCGATGATGTTTTCGTATTCAATGACGTTTTTGTTTCATTTACGTATACGATGACGTTTTTGTTTGGGTATCCGATGACGTATTCGTTTTCATTTACGTAAACGAAGACGATTTAGTTTTCTTTTACGTATACGATGACGTATTCGTTTTCGTTTTCGTATAAGATGACGTTTTGGTTTTCGTTTACGTATACGATGATGTTTTTGTTTTCGTATTCGATGCCGTTTTCGTATTCGTTTACGTATACGATGACGTTTTTAATTTCGTATCCGATGACGTATTCGTTTTCGTTTACGTAAACGAAGACGATTTCGTTTTCTTTTACGTATACGATGACGTATTCGTTTTCGTTTACGTATACGATGTCGTATTCGTTTTTGTTTTCGTATCCGATGACGTATTCGTTTTCGTTTACGTATACGATGACGTATTCGTTTTCGTTT
The DNA here is from genome assembly GCF_905163445.1 of Pararge aegeria. NCBI lineage: Eukaryota > Metazoa > Arthropoda > Insecta > Lepidoptera > Nymphalidae > Pararge > Pararge aegeria. The sequence continues at coordinate 4,116,881 of NC_053204.1, read as the reverse complement.
ACGTATACGATGTCGTATTCGTTTTCGTTTACGTATCTGATGACGTATTCATTTTCGTTTACGTAAACGATGACGATTTCGTTTTTTTTTTACGTTTACGATGACGTATTCGTTTTCGTTTACGTAAACGATGACGATTTCGCTTTTATTTTACGTATTCGATGACGTTTTTGTTTTCGTTTACGTTTACGATGACGTTTTTGTTTTCGTATTCGATGCCGTTTTCGTTTTCTTTTACGTATACGAAGACGTTTTCGTTTTCGTTTACGTAAACGATAACGTTTTCGTTTTCGTATACGATGACGTTTTTGTTTACGTAAACGATGACGTTTTCGTTTTTATTTTACGTTTTCGTTTTCGTATTCGATTATGTTTTCGTATTCAATGACGTTTTTGTTTCGTTTACGTATACGATGACGTTTTTGTTTTCGTATCCGATGACGTATTCGTTTTCGTTTACGTAAACGAAGACGATTTTGTTTTCTTTTACGTATAAGATGACGTATTCGTTTTCGTTTACGTATTCGATGACGTTTTCGTTTTCTTTTACGTATACGATGACGTTTTCGTTTTCGTATACGATGACGTTTTCGTTTTCGTTTACGTATAAGATGACGTTTTCGTTTTTGTATTCGATGATGTTTTCGTATTCAATGACGTTTTTGTTTCGTTTACGTAAACGATGACGATTTCGTTTTTATTTTACGTATTCAATGACGTTTTCGTTTTCGTATACGATGACGTATTCGTTTTCGTTTACGTATACGATGACGTTTTCGTTTTTATTTTACGTTTACGATGACGTATTCGTTTTCGTTTACGTAAACAATGACGATTTCGTTTTTATTTTACGTATTCAATGACGTTTTCGTTTTTGTATTCGATGACGTATTCGTTTTCGTTTACGTATACGATGACGTTTTCGTTTTTATTTTACGTTTACGATGACGTATTCGTTTTCGTTTACGTAAACAATGACGATTTCGTTTTTATTTTACGTATACGATTACATTTTCGTTTTCGTATTTAATAACGCCTTGGTGAATAACGGAATCAAACAATCGCTGAAGGACTTTCAGTATCGGTTTTCCACCTGCCTTCAGGAGTTCTGCCGTTATTCCGTCATCACCCGGCGCCTTGCCATTTTTAAGCTGCTTGAGAGCCACACTAATCTCGTATAGGCTGACGTCTGGGATATCTTCGGTATAGTGTCGAGTTAATTTGGCTCTAGGATCCTTAGCCAAATCTTCAACAGGCGTCTGTACTGTGGTGTACAACTGTCCATAAAAGTTCTCAACCTCACCCAAGATCTCAGGTTTGGAAGAGACAAGACTACCATTATTGGTCTTCAGTCGCATCAACTGGCTCTGACCGATAGACAGATCTCTAGCGAACACTTTAGAGCCTCTGTTTTGCTCGATGGCATTTTTAATACGCTCTGTATTGAAGTGCCGCATATCACGAGTCTGTGATTTAGAGATCTGCCTATTAATCCGCCGGTAAGCGGACGCGTCTGCTATAGACTGTAGTCTCATCTCTTGCCTCTCCGTCATAAGCTTGAGTGTATTGGTTGAGAACCTATTGGCCTTGTTTCTACGGTGGGCCTTGTAGAATTTGGACCCGACTGTTTGGACAGTTTCCACCAGCCTGTTGTTCAAATCGTCCACAGTGTCGCAATCTGCTAGGCAACCGAACCGGTTCTGTAGTTCTAGTTGAAAGCTCTCGGGGTTTTGAATATGGGCACGAGTAGGCCGGAGTGTAGACTTCACCAGTCTGACTCTTTCAAGTTGAACGTTTATACTCAATGTGCCTCTTACCATACGGTGATCACTTCCGGTTTTAACCCTGTTGATCACAGAGACATCATTGAATACATGCCGTTTGGTCGACATGATGAAGTCGATCTCGTTTCTCGTGGAACCATTGGGGCTTATCCAGGTCCATTTCCTGTGTGGCCGCTTCTTGAAGAAGGAGTTCATCATATAAAGGCCCTCCTTCTCCATGAAGTCAGCCAACATTTGACCCCTGTGGTTCCGTTGCCCATACCCAAATTGCCCCACCCTCAACTCTGAACCAGTTCGCTCGCCAAGCTTCGCGTTGAAATCCCCCATCACAATATTGTAGTAGGTGTTCGAGGCATGTATGGCTTTTGAAATGTCCTCATACAAAACCTCTACATCCTCGTCTGGGTGTGCCGAAGTTGGCGCGTATACCCTTATGACCTTCAACGAATACCGTTTAGTAATTCTGAGTATAAGGTATGCTACCCTGCTCGACACACTTTCGACTTTTACAACATTGTTGACGAGAGACTTGTGGACGATAAACCCGACACCACCCTGTGACTGTTGGTCACCCTCCCGGTAGTAAAACAAGTTGCCGGATTCCAAGATTATCGAGTCCTCCCCCTCTCGCCGGACTTCAGACAATCCTATAATATCCCAGCGCAACTTGCTCACCACTTCTTCCAGCTCAATCACCTTTCCATCGGTCCTCAACGTGCGTGCGTTGTATGTTGCCAGGTCAAGTCGTCGGGGTTGGCAGCGGAATCTCTGCCGGAGATTCTTAACACCCCTTGCCCCGCCGTTACCATAACTGCTGCCAGAGCCAGGAATGGCGGGGCCGCCGGGAACTAGGGGCTGTGGTTTTTTTCTCCTTCCCATTAAAGATATGCCCGATAATGACCACGCTGGGCAGGCGGGTTGGTCATCGCAGGGCTAGACTGATCGCCCCGGCGTCGCTGCTGCCCGACACCGGTCTGTGCCATTTGTTCAGCCTAGCCAATTCGAAGTGGTTATACCGCCACTTGTCGGTCGCCAGAGCCTCGTCGGTTAAACGGCAGGGTGCACCACGTGCAGGTGAGGTTGGCAATTTGGGAGGCTGACTGGTACTAGCCACACCCACTTACACGTATTCGTTTACGTATTCGATGACGTATTCGTTTTTATTTTACGTATACGATAACGTTTTCGTTTTCGTATTCGATGATGTTTTCGTATTCAATGACGTTTTGTTTCGTTTACGTAAACGATGACGTATTCGTTTTCGTTTACGTATCCGATGACGTATTCGTTTTCGTTTACGTAGACGATGACGATTTCGTTTTTATTTTACGTATTAAATGACGTTTTCGTTTTCGTATTTGATGACGTATTCGTTTTCGTTTACGTAACCGATAACGTTTTCGTTTTCTTTTACGTATACGATGATGTTTTCGTTTTCGTTTTCGTATACGATGACGTTTTCGTTTTTAATTTACATATTCAATGACGTTTTCGTTTTAGTATTCGATGATGTTTTCGTATTCAATGACGTTTTTGTTTCGTTTACGTATACGATGACGTATTCGTTTTCGTTTACGTATCCGATGACGTATACGAAGAAGTTTTCGTTTTCGTTTACGTAAACGAAGACGATTTCGTTTTTATTTTACGTATTTGATTACGTTTTTGTTTTCGTTTTCGATGCCGTTTTCGTATACGATGACGTTTTCGTTTTTAATTTACATATTCAATGACGTTTTCGTTTTAGTATTCGATGGTGTTTTCGTATTCAATGACGTTTTTGTTTCGTTTACGTATACGATGACGTATTCGTTTTCGTTTACGTATCCGATGACGTATACGATGAAGTTTTCGTTTTCGTTTACGTAAACGAAGACGATTTCGTTTTTATTTTACGTATTTGATGACGTTTTTGTTTTCGTTTTCGATGCCGTTTTCGTATTCGTTAACGATGACGTATTCGTTTTTGTTTACGTAAACGATGACGTTTTCGTTTTTATTTGACGTATACGATGACGTTTTCGTTTTCGTATTCGATGATGTTTTCGTATTCAATGACGTTTTTGTTTCGTTTACGTATACGATGACGTATTCGTTTTCGTTTACGTATCCGATGACGTATTTGTTTTCGTTTCCGTAGACGATAACGATTTCGTTTTTATTTTACGTATTCAATGACGTTTTCGTTTTCGTATTTGATGACGTATTCGTATTCGTTTACGTAAACGATAACGTTTTCGTTTTCTTTTACGTATACGATGATGTTTTCGTTTTCGTTTTCGTATACGATGACGTTTTCGTTTTCGTTTACGTATACAGAGACGATTTTTTTTTCGTATACGATGACGTTTTCGTTTTCTTTTACGTATACGATGACGTTTTCGTTTTCGTTTTCGTATACGATGACGTTTTTATTTTACGTATACGATGACGTTTTAATTTGCGCATTCGATGACGTATTCGTTTTCGTTTACGTAAACGATAACGTTTTCGTTTTCTTTTACGTATACGATGACGTTTTCGTTTTCGTTTTCGTATACGATGATTTTTTCGTTTTCGTTTACGTATACGATGACGTTTTTGTTTTCATTTTCGATGACGTTTTCGTTTTCGTTTACGATATCGTATTCGTTTTTGTTTTCGTAAACGATGACTTTTTTGTTTTTATTTTACGTATACGATGACGTTTTCGTTTTCGTTTTCGATGATGTTTTCCTATTCAATGACGTTTTTGTTTCGTTAACGTATACGATGACGTATTCGTTTTCGTTTACGTATCCGATGACGTATTCGTTTTTTTTTTACGTATACGAAGACGTTTTCGTTTTCATTTACGTAAACGATAACGTTTTCGTTTTCGTTTTCGATGCCGTTTTCGTATTCGTTTACGATGACGTATTCGTTTTTGTTTACGTAAACGATGACGTTTTTGTTTTCGTTTACGTAAACGATGATGTTTTCGTATTCGATGACGTTTCTGTTTCGTTTACGTATACGATGACGTATTCGTTTTCGTTTACGTATCCAATGACGTATTCGTTTTCGTTTACGTAAACGATGACGATTTCGTTTTCTATTACGTAAACGATAACATTTTCGTTTTCGTTTTCGATGCCGTTTTCGTATTCGTTTACGATGACGTATTCGTTTTTGTTTACGTAAACGATGACGTTTTTGTTTTCGTTTACGTATACGATGATGTTTTCGTATTCGATGACGTTTTTGTTTCGTTTACGTATCCGATGACGTATTCGTTTTCGTTTACGTAAACGATGACGATTTCGTTTTTATTTTACGTATTCGATGACGTTTTCGTTTTCGTTTACGTAAACGATGATGTGTTCGTTTTCGTTTACGTATATGATGACGTTTTCGTATTCGATGACGTATTTGTTTCGTTTACGTATCCGATGACGTATTCGTTTTCGTTTACGTAAACGATGACGATTTCGTTTTTATTTTACGTATTCGATGACGTTTTCGTTTTCGTTTACGTAAACGATGATGTGTTCGTTTTCGTTTACGTATATGATGACGTATTCGTTTTCGTTTACGTATACGATAACGTTTTCGTTTTCGTTTTCATATACGATGTTGTTTTTGTTTTCGTTTACGTATACGATGACGCTTTTATTTTACGTATACGATAACGTTTTAATTTTCGCATTCGATGACGTATTCGTTTTCGTTTACGTAAACGATGACGTTTTCGTTTTCGTTTACGTATACAGAGACGACTTTTTTTTCGTATACGATGACGTTTTCGTTTTCTTTTACGTATACGATGACGTTTTCGTTTTCGTTTTCGTATACGATGACGTTTTTATTTTACGTATACGATGACGTTTTAATTTGCGCATTCGATGACGTATTCGTTTTCGTTTACGTAAACGATAACGTTTTCGTTTTCTTTTACGTATACGATGACGTTTTCGTTTTCGTTTTCGTATACGATGACGTTTTCGTTTTCGTTTACGTATACGATGACGTTTTTGTTTTCATTTTCGATGACGTTTTCGTTTTCGTTTACGATATCGTATTCGTTTTTGTTTTCGTAAACGATGACTTTTTCGTTTTTATTTTACGTATACGATGACGTTTTCGTTTTCGTTTTCGATGATGTTTTCCTATTCAATGACGTTTTTGTTTCGTTAACGTATACGATGACGTATTCGTTTTCGTTTACGTATCCGATGACGTATTCGTTTTTTTTTTACGTATACGAAGACTTTTGCGTTTTCGTTTACGTAAACGATAACGTTTTCGTTTTCTTTTACGTATACGATGACGTTTTCGTTTTCGTTTTCGTATACGATGACGTTTTTGTTTTCGTTTACGTATACGATGACGTTTTTGTTTTCGTATTCGATGCCGTTTTCGTATTCGTTTACGTATTCGATGACGTATTCGTTTTCTTTTACGTATGCGAAGACGTTTTCGTTTTCGTTTACGTAAACGATAACGTTTTCGTTTTTTTTTACGTATACGATGACGTTTTCGTTTTCGTTTTCGTATACGATGACGTTTTTATTTAACGTATACGATGACGTTTTAATTTTCGCATTCGATGACGTATTCGTTTTCGTTTACGTATACGATGACGTTTTCGTTTTCGTTAACGTATACAGAGACGATTTTGTTTTCGTATACGATGACGTTTTCGTTTTCTTTTAGTTATACGATGACGTTTTTGTTTTCGTTTACGTATACGATGACGTTTTTGTTTTCGTATTCGATGCCGTTTTCGTATTCGTTTACGTATTTGATGACGTATTCGTTTTCTTTTACGTATGCGAAGACGTTTTCGTTTTCGTTTACGTAAACGATAACGTTTTCGTTTTTTTTTACGTATACGATGACGTTTTGGTTTTCGTTTTCGTATACGATGACGTTTTTATTTTACGTATACGATGACGTTTTAATTTGCGCATTCGATGACGTATTCGTTTTCGTTTACGTAAACGATAACGTTTTCGTTTTCTTTTACGTATACGATGACGTTTTCGTATACGATGACGTTTTCGTTTTCGTTTACGTATATATATTCAATGACGTTTTTGTTTCGTTAACGTATACGATGACGTATTCGTTTTCGTTTACGTATCCGATGGCGTATTCGTTTTCTTTTACGTATACGAAGACGTTTTTGTTTTCATTTTACGTATACGATGACGTTTTCGTTTTCGTATTCGATGATGTTTTCCTATTCAATGACGTTTTTGTTTCGTTAACGTATACGATGACGTATTCGTTTTCGTTTACGTATCCGATGACGTATTCGCTTTCTTATACGTATACGAAGAAAACGAAAACGTTATCGTATACGTAAACGAAAACGAATACGTCATCGTATACGTAAAAGAAAACAAAAACGTCATCATATACGTAAACGAAAACGAATACGAAAACGAAAACGTTATCGTATTCGTAAAATAAAAACGTCATCGTCATTGAATATGTAAATTAAAAACGAAATCGTCATCGTTAACGTATCCGATGACGTATTCGTTTTCGTTTACGTATCCGATGACGTATTCGTTTTCGTTTACGTTAACGATGACGATTTCGTTTTTATTTTACGTATTCGATGACGTATTCGTTTTCGTTTACGTAAACGATGACGATTTCGTTTTTATTTTACGTATTCGATGACGTTTTCGTTTTCGTATTCGATGATGTTTTCGTATTCAATGACGTTTTTGTTTCGTTTACGTATACGATGACGTATTCGTTTTCGTTTACGTAAACGATGACGATTTCGTTTTTAATTTACATATTCAATGACGATGACGTTTTTATTTTACGAATACGATAACGTTTTCGTTTTCGTTTTCGTATTCGTTTTCGTTTACGTATATGATGACGTTTTCGTTTTCTTTTACGTATACGATGACGTATTCGTTTTCGTTTACGTATACGATAACGTTTTCGTTTTCGTTTTCATATACGATGTTGTTTTTGTTTTCGTTTACGTATACGATGACGCTTTTATTTTACGTATACGATGACGTTTTAATTTTCGCATTCGATGACGTATTCGTTTTCGTTTACGTAAACGATGACGTTTTCGTTTTCGTTTACGTATATAGAGACTATTTTGTTTTCATTTTCGATGCCGTTTTCGTATTCGTTTACGATGACGTATTCGTTTTTGTTTACATAAACGATGACGTTTTCGTTTTTATTTTACGTATACGATGACGTTTTCGTTTTCGTATTCGATGATGTTTTTCTATTCAATGACGTTTTTGTTTCGTTAACGTATACGATGACGTATTCGTTTTCGTTAACGTATCCGATGACGTTTTCGTTTTCGTTTACGTAAACGATAACGTTTTCGTTTTCGTTTTCGATGCCGTTTTCGTATTCGTTTACGATGACGTATTCGTTTTTGTTTACGTAAACGATGACGTTTTTGTTTTCGTTTACGTATACGATGATGTTTTCGTATTCGATGACGTTTTCGTTTTCGTTTACGTATCCGATGACGTATTTGTTTTCGTTTACGTAAACGATGACGATTTCTTTTTTATTTTACGTATTCGATGACGTTTTAATTTTCGCATTCGGTGACGTATTCGTTTTCGTTTACGTAAACGATAACGTTTTCGTTTTCTTTTACGTATACGATGACGTTTTCGTTTTCGTTTTCGTATACAATGACGTTTTTGTTTTCGTTTACGTATACGATGACGTTTTTGTTTTCATTTTACGTATACGATGACGTTTTCGTTTTCGTATTCGATGATGTTTTCCTATTCAATGACGTTTTTGTTTCGTTAACGTATACGATGACGTATTCGTTTTCGTTTACGTATCCGATGACGTATTCGTTTTCTTTACGTATACGAAGACGTTTTCGTTTTCGTTTACGTAAACGATAACGTTTTCATTTTCGTTTACGTAAACGATAACGTTTTCGTTTTCGTTTTCGATGCCGTTTTCGTATTCGTTTACGATGACGTATTCGTTTTTGTTTACGTAAACGATGACGTTTTTGTTTTCATTTACGTTTACGATGATGTTTTCGTATTCGATGACGTTTTCGTTTTCGTTTACGTATACGATGACGTTTTTGTTTTCGTATACGATGTCGTATTCGTTTTCGTTTACGTATCCGATGACGTATTCGTTTTCGTTTTCGATGCCGTTTTCGTATTCGTTTACGATGACGTATTCGTTTTTGTTTACGTAAACGATGACGTTTTTGTTTTCGTTTACGTATACGATGATGTTTTCGTATTCGATGACGTTTTCGTTTTCGTTTACGTATACGATTACGTAAACGATGACGTATTCTTTTTTATTTTATGTATTCGATGACGTTGTAATTTTCGCATTCGATGACGTATTCGTTTTCGTTTACGTAAACGATAACGTTTTCGTTTTCTTTTACGTATACGATGACGTTTTCGTTTTCGTTTTCGTATACGATGACGTATTCGTTTTCGTTTACGTATACGATGACGTTTTTGTTTTCATTTTACGTATACGATGACGTTTTCGTTTTCGTATTCGATGATGTTTTCCTATTCAATGACGTTTTTGTTTCGTTAACGTATACGATGACGTATTCGTTTTTGTTTACGTATCCGATGACATATTCGTTTTCTTTTACGTATACGAAGACGTTTTCGTTTTCGTTTACGTAAACGATAACGTTTTCGTTTTCGTTTTCGATGCCGTTTTCGTATTCGTTTACGATGACGTATTCGTTTTTGTTTACGTAAACGATGACGTTTTTGTTTTCGTTTACGTATACGATGATGTTTTCGTATTCGATGACGTTTTCGTTTTCGTTTACGTATACGATGACGTTTTTGTTTTTGAATACGATGTCGTATTCGTTTTCGTTTACGTATCCGATGACGTATTCGTTTTCGTTTACGTAAACGATGACGATTTCGTTTTTATTTTACGTATTCGATGACGTTTTCGTTTTCGTTTACGTAAACGATGATGTGTTCGTTTTCGTTTACGTAAACGATAACGTTTTCGTTTTCTTTTACGTATACGATGACGTTTTCGTTTTCGTTTTCGTAAACGATGACGTTTTCGTTTTTATTTGATGTATACGATGACGTTTTCGTTTTCGTATTCAATGACGTTTTTACACTACACGACGACTATACGACTATAGACTTTTGCATATTCCTCGTCCGGTCACAGTGCGCAGTGGCCGTGGTGGAGGCGTTGGTTTTTATATCAGAAAGGGACTCAAGTTTAGGCCCTGTCCGTTCCCCAGGCACGAAACTGTTGAGCAAATGTGGCTAGGTCTCGCCGTCAACTCGCTTAATATTGCTATTGGTACAGCCTACAGGCCCCCGTGGTTAAATGTTGATCTTTTCTTGGACGTCCTTACAGATACTATTCAGGCATTGTCTAGCTATGAGCATATTATACTGCTAGGAGATTTTAATATTAACTTATTGAACAGTAATGAAACTAAAAGCATTAAGCTGACAGACTTTTTTAATTATTTGCAATTGACACAATTAATTACTTCCCCGACACATTTTACTGATTCTAGTGAAACACTTATAGATATTATAGTTACGGATCTCCCTGTTGGAAGTGTAAATGTAACATCTATCCCGTCTTTGAGTAGTCACGCCCTTCTAGACTGTGTTTTGTGTATCAAGAAGAGAAAAATTCGCCCAAAAACTGTTGTGTACAGGCCTCTTAAGAGTGTATGCATGGATACTTTTAATAGGGATCTCGATGCTATACCATGGGTTGACGTTTCGTCTGCGGACTGCGTCAATGACATGCTATCGGTTTTTAATAATTGTTTAAATGAATTGTTTGATAAACATGCACCAAAAAAAACAAGAGTTTTCAGAGAGTGATACAGTCCTTGGATTACATCTAACGTAAAACTTATGATGAAATTGCGAGATGATGCGCATATTCGGTGGCGGCATGATAAATCAGACGTTAATAAAACATCTTATAAACAATACAAGCATTTGGCTGTGGAGGCTATACATAATGAGAAATGTTCTTTTTTTAAACAAAACATTAACAGTAAGCTTAAATATCCAAAGGTCCTATGGCAAAATTTAAAAAGGACAGTCTTGCCTTATAATCCGAACCAATTGCCGGCACATTTCACTAATGCAGATGCTATTAATGCACATTTTCTTAATGTCCCAGGATCGAATCACGTCTCTTTCTCTCAATTAACTTTTTATGAGTTCAATAAACTATATGAGGACACTTTTTCTCTTAACACAGTCTCTGATACCGTAATCTTTGAAATACTTAAGCGGTTACATTCTTATGCTGAGGGTATAGATAAAATAACATTAGATATGATTTTTATGTCACTTCCTCAAAGTTTAGATAGCATTCGATCCATTGTTAACGCGTCTATAACTACTTCTGTTTTTCCGAATGACTGGAAAGTTGCACTAATTCGTCCACTCCCGAAAGTTTCTAACCCTCTCACGCCAAAGGATCTTCGTCCTATAAGTATTTTGCCTTGCTTATCGAAGGTATTAGAAAAAGTTTTGTGTTCTCAGGTGTCGGCTTATATTGAGAAGCAAAAAATTTTGCCGGATTATCAATCAGGTTTTAGGGCTGGTCGTGGTACTGTTACGGCACTGTTGGATGTGACTGACAACATTCTTAGAGCACAGGATTTGGGTATGTGCACACTGTTGGTGCTTCTTGACTTCTCTCGGGCATTTGACAGTATCAATACAGCACTTTTATTATCAAAGTTATCGCATTATGGCTTTACTGTTGATACTGTCAAGTGGTTTGAGAGTTATCTTAGCAAAAGAGCACAAATTGTGGAAATTGTACTCGAGGATGGTAAGGTGCATCGTTCGGAGCCGGTGCCAGTCAATAGAGGCGTGCCACAGGGCTCAGTCCAAGGACTCTTCTCTTCTTTTTATATTGTATTCTGCTGATGTTGCTAAGCAGATCTTACACTGTAAATATCATATGTATGCAGATGATTTGCAACTCTACTACCATTTCAAGGCAGAAAACCTCGATGACGCTGTTCGTTTTGTTAATGCAGACTTGGGCCGAATAGGGGCTTGGGCAGACCGTAATTCTCTTGTACTTAATCCGTCAAAGTCGAAGTATATACTATTCGGTTCTGCAAAGCAACTATATAAGCTTCGTTCCGGTGTTAGTATAGATATTGAGGGCTGCGCCATAGCAAGAGTCTGCAAAGCTCGAAATTTGGGATTGCTCATGGATGCAGATTTGAGGTTCGAGGAACACTTAGCAGAAGTAGTTCGCAATTGTTTCTACAGACTAAAGATACTCTACAAGGTCCGTCAGTATCTTTCAGTAGAAGTGCGCTTACAGCTAGTAGAGGCTTTGGTGCTGTCTAAACTAAACTACGCGGATGTTGTGTTCGGTCCTCGATTGCTGTGCCGTACGAAGCGTCTCATCCAGAGAGTGCAGAATGCATGTGCGAGGTTTTGTTTCGACATACCTCCTAGAACCCATGTAACTCCTTTCTTAAACAATCATCACTTGTTAAAAATGGGTTCTAGAAGGAAGTTGCATCTTGCAGGTCTTCTCTATGGCGTAATAAAGCAAGGTAAGCCTTTGTATTTAATAAATAAACTGAATTGGGTTAGTGACGATGAAAGGAAGCTTCGAAGCAGTCGAAACCAGCTTCGCATCCCACTTCATCGTACTGCTGCGTTTAGGGGCTCGTTCACGTACTCCGCCACGAAGTGTTGGAATAACATTCCTCCGCCAATCAAGAACTTTAAAAGTAAGTTTGGATTTAAGAACCAAATTAAACAATATTTATTGGCCAAACAGGTGGAATTCCAAGAACATGTGGCGGAGTCATCTTTTCTCTAGAGACAGTCTGTATACTTTACTATACTTTACTTTACCACTTAATAATTTTATCACTATTATATTACACTGTGTATCTTAATAAGTTTATGATATATGTACGTTTTTATTTTCAAGTTTATATAAATATATGTTACTTTAGTTTATAATTATTATTGTTGTGGATTTATTTAGTGGTCAGTAGATGGCTACGTATTTCCGTGGTGTTACCTGGTACAAGGTGCCAACTGAAAATCAGCGCTGTATGCTCCCACTGGCGCATGCAGCACAATGCTGAGCTGGCACCTTTTTTTTCGTTTTCGTTTTCGTTTACGTAAACGATAACGTTTTCGTTTTCGTTTTCGATGCCGTTTTCGTATTCGTTTACGATGACGTATTCGTTTTTGTTTACGTAAACGATGACGTTTTTGTTTTCGTTTACGTATACGATGATGTTTTCGTATTCGATGACGTTTTCGTTTTCGTTTACGTATACGATGACGTTTTTGTTTTCGTATACGATGTCGTATTCGTTTTCGTTTACGTATCCGATGACGTATTCGTTTTCGTTTACGTAAACGATAACGTTTTCGTTTTCTTTAACGTATACGATGACGTTTTCGTTTTCGTTTTCGTAAACGATGACGTTTTCGTTTTTATTTGACGTATATTATAACGCTTTCGTTTTCATTTACGTATACGATAACGTTTTCGTCTTCGTTTTCGTAAACGATGACGTTCTCGTTTTTATTTTACGTATACGATGACGTTTTCGTTTTCGTATTCGATGATGTTTTCCTATTCAATGACGTTTTTGTTTCGTTAACGTATACTTTGACGTATTCGTTTTCGTTTACGTATCCGATGACGTATTCGTTTTCTTTACGTATACGAAGACGTTTTCGTTTTCGTTTACGTATACGATGACGTTTTTGTTTTCATTTTACGTATACGATGACGTTTTCGTTTTCGTATTCGATGATGTTTTCCTATTCAATGACGTTTTTGTTTCGTTAACGTATACTTTGACGTATTCGTTTTCGTTTACGTATCCGATGACGTATTCGTTTTCTTTACGTATACGAAGACGTTTTCGTTTTCGTTTACGTAAACGATAACGTTTTCGTTTTCGTTTTCGATGCCGTTTTCGTATTCGTTTACGATGACGTATTCGTTTTTGTTTACGTAAACGATGACGTTTTTGTTTTCGTTTACGTATACGATGATGTTTTCGTATTCGATGACGTTTTCGTTTTCGTTTACGTATACGATGACGTTTTTGTTTTCGTATACGATGTCGTATTCGTTTTCGTTTACGTATCCGATGACGTATTCGTTTTCGTTTACGTAAACGATAACGTTTTCGTTTTCTTTAACGTATACGATGACGTTTTCGTTTTCGTTTTCGTAAACGATGACGTTTTTGTTTTCATTTTCGATGCCGTTTTCGTATTCGTTTACGATGACGTATTCGTTTTTGTTAACGTAAACGATGACGTTTTCGTTTTTATTTTACGTAAACGATGACGTTTTCGTTTTTATTTTACGTATACGATGACGTTTTCGTTTTCGTATTCGATGATGTTTTCCTATTCAATGACGTTTTTGTTTCGTTAAAGTATACGATGACGTATTCGTTTTCGTTTACGTATCCGATGACGTTTTCGTTTTCGTTTACGTAAACGATAACGTTTTCGTTTTCGTTTTCGATGCCGTTTTCGTATTCGTTTACGATGACGTATTCGTTTTTGTTTACGTAAACGATGACGTTTTTGTTTTCGTTTTCGTATTCGATGATGTTTTCGTATTCAATGACGTTTTTGTTTCGTTTACGTATTTGATGACGTATTCGTTTTCGTTTACGTAAACGATAACGTTTTCGTTTTCTTTTACGTATACGATGATGTTTTCGTTTTCGTTTTCGTATACGATGACGTTTTCGTTTTCGTTTACGAAAACGATGACGTTTTTGTTTTCATTTTCGATGCCGTTTTCGTATTCGTTTACGATGACGTATTCGTTTTCGTTTTCGTAAACGATGACGTCTTCGTTTTTATTTGACGTATATTATAACGCTTTCGTTTTCATTTACGTATACGATAACGTTTTCGTTTTCGTTTTCGTAAACGATGACGTTCTCGTTTTTATTTTACGTATACGATGACGTTTTCGTTTTCGTATTCGATGATGTTTTCCTATTCAATGACGTTTTTGTTTCGTTAACGTATACTTTGACGTATTCGTTTTCGTTTACGTATCCGATGACGTATTCGTTTTCTTTACGTATACGAAGACGTTTTCGTTTTCGTTTACGTATACGATGACGTTTTTGTTTTCATTTTACGTATACGATGACGTTTTCGTTTTCGTATTCGATGATGTTTTCCTATTCAATGACGTTTTTGTTTCGTTAACGTATACTTTGACGTATTCGTTTTCGTTTACGTATCCGATGACGTATTCGTTTTCTTTACGTATACGAAGACGTTTTCGTTTTCGTTTATGTAAACGATAACGTTTTCGTTTTCGTTTTCGATGCCGTTATCGTATTCGTTTACGATGACGTATTCGTTTTTGTTTACGTAAACGATGACGTTTTTGTTTTCGTTTACGTATACGATGATGTTTTCGTATTCGATGACGTTTTCGTTTTCGTTTACGTATACGATGACGTTTTTGTTTTCGTATACGATGTCGTATTCGTTTTCGTTTACGTATCCGATGACGTATTCGTTTTCGTTTACGTAAACGATAACGTTTTCGTTTTCTTTAACGTATACGATGACGTTTTCGTTTTCGTTTTCGTAAACGATGACGTTTTTGTTTTCATTTTCGATGCCGTTTTCGTATTCGTTTACGATGACGTATTCGTTTTTGTTAACGTAAACGATGACGTTTTCGTTTTTATTTTACGTATACGATGACGTTTTCGTTTTCGTATTCGATGATGTTTTCCTATTCAATGACGTTTTTGTTTCGTTAAAGTATACGATGACGTATTCGTTTTCGTTTACGTATCCGATGACTTTTTTGTTTTCGTTTACGTAAACGATAACGTTATCGTTTTCGTTTTCGATGCCGTTTTCGTATTCGTTTACGATGACGTATTCGTTTTTGTTTACGTAAACGATGACGTTTTTGTTTTCGTTTTCGTATTCGATGATGTTTTCGTATTCAATGACGTTTTTGTTTCGTTTACGTATTTGATGACGTATTCGTTTTCGTTTACGTAAACGATGACGATTTCGTTTTCTATTACGTATACGATGACGTTTTTGTTTTCGTTTACGTATACGATGTCGTATTCGTTTACGTATCCGATGACGTATTCGTTTTCGTTTACGTATCCGATGACGTATTCGTTTTCGTTTACGTAAACGATGACGATTTCGTTATTATTTTACGTATTCGATGACGTTTTCGTTTTCGTTTACGTAAACGATGACGATTTCGTTTTCTATTACGTATACGATGACGTTTTTGTTTTCGTTTACGTATACGATGTCGTATTCGTTTACGTATCCGATGACGTATTCGTTTTCGTTTACGTATCCGATGACGTATTCGTTTTCGTTTACGTAAACGATGACGATTTCGTTATTATTTTACGTATTCGATGACGTTTTCGTTTTCGTTTACGTAAACGATAACGTTTTCGTTTTCTTTTACGTATACGATGACGTTTTCGTTTTCGTTTTCGTAAACGATGACGTATTCGTTTTTGTTTACGTAAACGATGACGTTTTCGTTTTTATTTTACGTATACGATGAAGTTTTCGTTTTCGTATTCGATGATGTTTTCGTATTCAATGACGTTTTTGTTACGTTTACGTATACGATGACATATTCGTTTTCGTTTACGTATCCGATGACGTATTCGTTTTTGTTTACGTAGACGATGACGATTTCGATTTTATTTTACGTATTCAATGACGTTTTCGTTTTCGTATTTGATGACGTATTCGTTTTCGTTTACGTAAACGATAACGTTATCGTTTTCTTTTACGTATACGATGATGTTTTCGTTTTCGTTTTCGTAAACGATGACGTTTTCGTTTTTATTTTACGTATACGATGACGTTTTCGTTTTCGTATTCGATGATGTTTTCGTATTCAATAACGTTTTTGTTTCGTTAACGTATACGATGACGTATTCGTTTTCGTTTACGTATCCGATGACGTATTCGTTTTCGTCTACGTAAACGATGACGATTTCGTTTTCTATTTCGTATACGATGACGTTTTTGTTTTCGTTTACGTATACGATGTCGTATTCGTTTACGTATCCGATGACGTATTCGTTTTCGTTTACATATCCGATGACGTATTCGTTTTCGTTTACGTAAACGATGATGTGTTCGTTTTCGTTTACGTAAACGATATCGTTTTCGTTTTCTTTTACGTATACGATGACGTTTTCGTTTTCGTTTTCGTAAACGATGACGTTTTCGTTTTTATTTGACGTATACGATGACGTTTTCGTTTTCGTTTACGTATACGATGATGTTTTCGTATTCGATGACGTTTTTGTTTTGTTTACGTATACGATGACGTATTCGTTTTCGTTTACGTAAACGATGACGATTTCGTTTTTAATTTACATATTCAATGACGATGACGTTTTTATTTTACGTATACGATAACGTTTTCGTTTTCGTATTCGTTTTCATTTACGTATATGATGACGTTTTCGTTTTCTTTTACGTATACGATGCCGTATTCTTTTTCGTATACAATTACGTTTTCGTATTCGTTTACGTATACGATGACGTTTTCGTTTTCTTATTCGATTATGTATTCGTTTTCGTTTACGTATACGATGACGTTTTCGTTTTAATTTTTCGTATACGATGAAGTTTTCGTATTCGTTTACGTATACGATGACGTTTTCGTATTCGTTTTCGTATTCGATGACGTATTCGTTTTCGTTTACGTATACGATGACGTTTTCGTTTATATTTTACGTATACGATGACGTTTTCGTTTTCATACAAGATGACGTTTTCGTATTCGTTTACGTATGCGATGACGTTTTCGTTTTCTTATTCGATGACGTTTTCGTATTCGTTTACGTATACGATGACGTTTTCGTTTTTGTTTTCGTATTCGTTTACGTATACGATGACGTTTTCGTTATCGTATTCGATGGCGTTTCCGTATTCGTTTACGTATACGATGACGTTTTCGTTTTTATTTTACGTACACGATGACGTTTGCGTTTTTTGTTCACGTATACGATGACGTTTTCGTTTTCGTATTCGATGACGTATTCGTTTTCGTTTACGTACACGATGATGTTTTCGTTTTTATTTTACGTATACGATGACGTTTTCGTTTTCGTATACAATTACGTTTTCGTATTCGTTTACGTATACGATGACGTTTTCGTTTTCTTAATCGATTATGTATTCGTTTTCGTTTACGTATACGATGACGTTTTCGTTTTAATTTTTCGTATACGATGAAGTTTTCGTATTCGTTTACGTATACGATGACGTTTTTGTTTTCGTTTACGTATACGATGACGTTTTCGTATTTGTTTACGTATACGGTGATGTTTTCGTTTTTGTTTTACGTATACGATGACGTTTTCGTTTTCTTTTACGTATACGATGACGTTTTCGTTTTCATACACGATGACGTTTTCGTTTTCGTATTTGATGTCGTTTTCGTTTTCGTATACGTATACGATGACGTTTGCGTTTTTATTTCACGTACACGATGACGTTTTCGTTTATATTTTACGTATACGATGACGTTTTCGTTTTCGTTTACGTCTACGATTACGTTTTCGTATTCGTTTACGTATACGATGACGTTTTCGTTTTCTTATTCGATGACGTTTTCGTTTTCGTATACGTATACGATGACGTTTGCGTTTTTATTTCACGTACACGATGACGTTTGCGTTTTTAATTCACGTACACGATGACGTTTGCGTTTTTAATTCACGTATACGATGACGTTTTCGTTTTCGTATTCGATGACGTATTCGTTTTCTTTTACGTATACGATGACGTTTTCGTATTCGTTTACGTATACGATGACGTTTTCGTATTCGTTTACGTATACGATGATGTTTTTGTTTTTATTTTACGTATACGATGACGTTTGCGTTTTTTATTCACGTATACGATGACGTTTTCGTTTTCGTATTTGTTGACGTATTCGTTTTCGTTTACGTATAAGATGACGTTTTCGTTTTTATTTTACGTATACGATAACGTTTTCGTTTTCGTTTTAATTTAAGTAAAATAAATATTTCGTATTATGTATACGATGAAGTTTCTGTTTTTATTTTACGTATACGATGACGTTTTCGTTTTCGTATTCGATGCCGTTTTCGTATTCGTTTACGTATACGATGACGTTTTCGTTTTCGTATACGTATACGATGACGTTTGCGTTTTTATTTCACGTACACGATGACGTTTGTGTTTTTTATTCACGTATACGATGACGTTTTCGTTTTCGTATTTGATGACGTATTCGTTTTCGTTTACGTATACGATGACGTTTTCGTTTTTGTTTACGTCTACGATG
Source organism: Pararge aegeria (assembly GCF_905163445.1). NCBI lineage: Eukaryota > Metazoa > Arthropoda > Insecta > Lepidoptera > Nymphalidae > Pararge > Pararge aegeria. Next base: position 4,097,742 of record NC_053204.1, on the reverse strand, counting down.
ATGTTTTCGTTTTCGTTTACGTCTACGATGATGTTTTCGTTTTCGTTCACGTATACGATGACGTTTTCGTTTTTATTTTACGTATACGATGACGTTTTCGTATTCGTTTACGTATACGATGATGTTTTTGTTTTTATTTTACGTATACGATGACGTTTTCGTTTTTATTTTTTCGTATACGATGACGTTTTCGTTTTCTTTCACGTATACGATGACGTTTTCGTTTTCGTATTCGATGACGTATTCGTTTTCGTTTACGTATACGATGACGTTTTTGTTTTTATTTTACGTATACGATGACGTTTTCGTTTTTGTTTACGTCTACGATGATGTTTTCGTTTTCGTTTACGTATACGATGACGTTTTTGATTTCGCATACGATTACGTTTTTTGTATTCGTTTACGTATACGATAATGTTTTCGTTTTTATTTTACGTATACGATGAACTGACACCAATAAATCATGAAGGTACAGATAGCAAGCTGTCATGGGCGCAAGCAGCAAAATCCACTAAGAAAAAGGAAACAAGAGATTTAGGTAACTCTGGTACTGAGTCCCTACCTACAGCGTTGACCATTGAGGATAAAGACACTTTAGAGATTCTCGAAATACTAAAAGCAATTAAAGCAGTTAAAGTGCAACTATCCTCAAGTTCATCAATAATTGATAAAGTGTACCTAGTCTTAACTCATCTAGGACGTTACGTCTAACAGTTTCAATCTCAGTGTAATGTTATGGAACGCCGATGGCGTAAGAGGTAAGTGCTCGGAACTACTTGATTTTGTAAATGAACGAGGTTTTGATGTGATTGCCATCTGTGAAAGCAGGCTTACACTTTAACTTACCTAATTATAAATGCTACCGACAAGATAAACATATGTCTGGACGTGGGCAAGGCGTTGCAGTACTAGTAAAAGCTAATATCGAACATTCACATGTTAGTGTACCACCAACTGAACTTCTTGAAGCGGTTGCAATTCAATTGAATCTTGCAGCATTAAAATATACTTTAGTCTCTATATATCAATCTCCAAATCTTTCTCTGAAAGGCAGTGATCTAGACGTGTTATTTAAGATGGACAGTAAAGTTCTACTTATGGGAGATTTTAATGACCGGCATAAGTTTTGGTAATCGGGTAATGCCGTCGGGGTAATGCCTTATTTAATTATCTATTAAACAATTACTACAACCTACATGCACCCTTAGCACCAACATTAATCCATTATCAAACTGATTTCACACCTACTTTACCCGATCTCGTTATTTCCAAAAATCTCGCAGACATAACTCAACCCATAGCCATCACCGCCTTGTCATCAAATCATTCACCCGTTTGCTTTGATATATTATTATCTTTTGATCGTGTCAGTAAACTACAATATGTATACAGAAAAGCCGATTGGGATTTGTATAGCCTTCATATTAACAGAAACTTACAACTCTCATCACACATACTGCCAAATACATTTGAAGTTGAAAAGGCCATTAGTTATTTTACCGATTTGCTCCATCAAGCTAAAAACATAGCAATACCCTTTGTGACTGCTTGCGATTCAATTGTACCCCTACCGCGTGTTAATTTAAAAGAAAAATCGACTTCGTAAACGGATACAAACACAAATAACAGCACTGGAAAAAAGAGTATTACGAACCCAAATTAATTTTATGCAGGCTACTATCGATGTATGCATTGCCAAGCATAATGATGAGATATGGGCAAAGAGACTGGCTAAAGCCGATAGATGCCAAAATGATCTATGGAACCTGGTTAGAAAGTTCAAAGCAAAACCTATAATTATTCCTCCTTTAAAACATAACGGTACTATGGTATCCGACATCCGATTGCAAACTGAGATACTGGCTGATACATTTCAACAGAATATGAAATTAACGTCTAACTGGAGTAGCAATATGGACTTAGTTGTGAAATACGCTTTTATAATATGATTCCTAAGGTGATTTTGGACCTGCCAATGCACAAGTTTAAAGAATTTGTTAAAACACATTTATTACAGCGAGGTTACTATACAATTGATGAATTTTTTAATGACAAGGTTGCTTGGAAGCATCCGGCTCCGCTTTCAGCTTTCACAAGATAGAAAAATGAATGTTAAAATGCAAAATGTGAATTGTTGATGTTGGAAAAGAGCAACTGCTGAGTTTCTTGCCGGCTTCTTCTCGGTAGAATCTGCCTTCCGAACCGGTGGTAGAATCACTACAAACAGACAGACTTGACGTTTCAAAAGTGCTTATATTAGGCCTACTTGAAATAAATGAATTTTGAATTTTGAATTTTGAATGACCTAGTAGAAGCACGCGAGGGAGTCACATTTTGTGTAAAACCTCATGAAATTAAAAAATACCTCCGACGTCTAAAGCTCAGGTAAGCTCCAGGTGAAGACGGGATAAAATATAATTACCTACTAAGCAATTTACCGCAAAAGGACGTAGTTTATTTATCATTCAGTTTATATATCATATATCGATAAGTACAATCGGTACCGACTACCACATCACTACTTCCTCGACGACTGAGTGAATGCTTTCTACGTAACTGTTGCATTGTTCCGAGTGCTACCCTCGTTTAATTTAAAAATATAAGATTAATATCTTTAACAGTTAAATGCATTTAATTTTTATTAATAAACGTACGTCTGTACTAAGTTCTGTGGCTCAATAAGTTGTTAAAAATGTTTAGTTTATATGCTGTAAAGTTTTAAAAAGTTGTTGTAACCTGCTAAACTGTAAGTAGTATATTATTGATTTGATCACAACTACAATTATTTAATTAATAAAGATATTTTAAAAACAAGCAAACAAACTTAAGCCTCGTTTTGTATATATGTGTGGTCTCTCATAATCAGTTTCAATCGAACTAATACACAAGAGCGCTATAGACGTAAATTATTTATAGAGTTCCCTGAATGTCTCCAGGATCCCACGTATTTATGACCCGATGACAACTGGAGCATTTGAAAAGTATACCGATTCAAACAAAAAAAAAATTGAATTTGGTTATTCAAGTCTTTTAATCCTTTTTAATCAATCTAACATTACTCGTCTCAAGGTTTGTTCTAAAGAGATTGCTTTAGCAATAAGACCGCCTTTGCATACCATTTCATTTGTGCTGTTTCTGACGAATTTGTTTGTATTAAAGTAAATCTATCTATTTATCTAAATGGAGTGTTTTGTGCTAAAAAAAACATCAAATTCCTGTTGTGTCAAAGTATTTTTCTTAAGAAACTATTTATGAGTATTTTATAAAAATATTATTATATTATTTTATAATAAGTAAAAAAGAATATTCGACAAAGTAAGTTTCAACGAAATTGTGCTCCAAATTAAATAAAAAGTTTTCATACAGATTATTTGAATGGAATCAATTAGTAGTTTTCCATTCTCGAAAGCAATTAATAAGTTCAGAGAAGTTTGAATTAAGCGACGAGTAAGTAATTGTTTGTGGTATGAATTGAAATAAAATACTTGAGTTTTGGAATTTGTCAATCTATATATTCAGGTGTCTTAATTAAATAAAATATAAATAAATATACTACGACAATACACACACCGCCATCTAGTCCCAAAGTAAGCGTAGCTTGTGTTATGGGTACTAAGATAACTGATGAATTTTTTTTTATGAATAATATACATAAATACTTATAATAAACATATAAACACCCAGACACAGAAAAACATTCATGTTCTTCACACAAATATTTTCCAGTTGTGGGAATCGAACCCACGGCCTTGGCCTCAGAAAGCAGGGTCGCTGCCCACTGCGACAATCGGCCGCCAATCGTTAATTTAAGTTATAGATTTGAGGGCTCGGTTGTATATGGTGTAAGTAGGTAAGCTACGATTGACCTAAATCTGGATAGACGGTTACCCTTTCATGCAAAACCTACTGAACTAATTTGGCTGAAAATTGGAAAGGATATATAATCAACTCATTACCGGCCCACTACAGGCCATGGGTCTCCTCCCACGATGAGAAGGGGTAAAGGTCCAATATGGCACAATTAATAAGGCCACAACAGTAAACAAAACCAGAAAAGTGGAAAAAAGCTCAAAGCACTAGAGTAGTTAAAAAGTGTTATAAAAATTTAATTGGATTAATTAAAACGAGGCATACAATAATTAAAAGTTCTTACAATGTTGGAAGCAATTATGTACTTTGAGGGTCCCAGTAAGAGTTTAAGTAAGTTGACTTAACGAATAATTAATTGAACATCAAATAAGTAAATTGGTTTAAAGGGGATTTTAAAAAGGTTCGGAGACTTGTCTAGTTTGATGAAGTTTCATTATCACAATCATGATATCGACCCATTGCCGGTCCACTACAGGGCACCTAATGAGAAGGTTTTAGGCCGTAGTCCACCATGCTAGCCCAGTGCGGATTGGTGGACTCAACTAAGACCTATTAGGATTCTTCACGATATTTTGATTCACTAGCCTAGTTGTTAGGAATTCGGCTTCATTTTAGGGGCACCGAGTTCGAAACCCAGCACGCACCTCTAACTTTTCTAAGTTATGTGCGTTTCAAGTAACTAAAATATCACTTGCTTAAGCTGTGGTGAAGTATAATCCCTACTAATATATTAATGTCAATGTAAGTTTGTTTGTTACGCTTTCAAGCACAAACTACTTAACCGATCCTCATGAAACTTTGTGAGGATAAGAATGAAACTTTGGAAGTGTTAGAAGTAATAAAAGATACTTTTTATCCCGACATTAAGCTCGGTTCCTTTGGGAGAGGGGATGAGTGTTTCACGATTTAACACCATTACTCCGGCAAATTATAACCGATTTAAATAATTATTTTTGTACTATAGAGGTTATAATATGTGTTTAATTTTGCCCAAACTGTGGTTGGAGATAGAGGAAAGAAATCCTCAGCGGAGAGCAGCAAAGCCCTCATTTAAGGCCCTCATCTACAACTAAATTTAATGCCACATCAAAAACAAAATCAAACGCAGACGAAGTCGCGGGCAACAGCTAGTAATATATAATATTAAAATTTATAAAACCAATCAATTCAATTCAATATGGAGTACATTATTTTATTAGTCAAGTTTCAATAGTCATTTGATACCCATTGAGAAAAAAAATTAACACACCCTTTTGTGGTGGCGGCCATCTTGGATTTCAAGATTTTATTACTAGCTAAATTGGCTAGTACTTTTAGTACTAGCCAATTTCTTTCGTTTGAAAACCATCATGAGGGAGTTGTGTGTCATAGTTTATAGTATTCTACTAGTAACGCCACCTTCTTCTTTCATTTGATATTGAGGGACCGTACATTATTCTATCAGCCAAGACCTTTTATTTAACCCATATTGATAGAATTTAGAAAAGAAGGAATTTAATTTGCCATTTTGTAGTGCTATCTTGGATTTGAAATTTGTCGTAGCGCATAGTATTCTACTAGTCAATCCCTTTCGTTTGATACCAAAATTGAGGGAGTTGTGATAAATACGTAAACTGCCATTTAGTAGCGGTGGCCATCTTAAACCGCTTTTCAACAGGCATAGTTAAGAACACACACAACTTATTTTATTCACCTTTAAAAAAAACCAAAAACAAAATTGATTCATCCGTTTGGGAACTACCATTACACACACACATTACACATATTACACTTATAACACCCCGTTTTTGCGTCGAAGAGGTTAAGAAACGCCACTGGTAACATGGTAGTTCCCAAACGGATGAATCAACACACACACACACACACACACACACATTACACATATTACACTTATAACACCCCGTTTTTGCGTCGAGGAGGTTAAGAAACGTATATACGAGATTTTGCCGTTCTCGGTCAGGGGATATAATGTTAAATCGATTTTGCCCGCGATTCCATTTACGTGGATATCGCTGGTTGTACTGAACGGAATTATATGAAAGGCAATATAGATTTACAATTGGACTATCAACTATCGAATAAAAGTGAATTTCGATTTGAAGTTTTTGTGGGAGACAATAACAAATGGACATCCTGAAATAATTTCAATTAATTTTGTTGTAGCTTCGTCTTGGGATGCTTTGAAAATGAATAGCAATTAATTTGGATTTATTATCGGTCAATTTTTGTATGACCGACTTAGAAACTGCTAGACTGGTATATTTTAGTTACTTTCACAGCATTATGTCATATGGAATTTTACTTTGGGGTAATGCTGCTGATATTAGCACTATTTTCGTGCTGCAGAAGAGGGCTGTTCGTTCTATCTACAAAATGGGTCCGAGAGAGTCATTGAGAGATAAATTTAAAGATTTTAAAATAATGTCAGTGTATAGTCAGTACATATTTGAAAATTTAATGTACGTTCACAAAAACATTTCTAAATTCGAAATGCTGATTGTACTGAGAAGAACCGGCAAGAAACTCAATACTTGCTCTTTTTACATATAACAAACAGACAGATTTTAGCAGGTGAGTGGCATGGCAAAAATGGTGCAGCTAATATGACACGACTCGCAGTTACGCGGTCACACAGACGTTATCGTAGATGGTCACATAGACTTTCTCGTAAATAGGTCACACAGACACATTGCTGACACCGTATGATTAATAGCACAATCGCCACTTTTGCCAAAAGCTTAGTAGACAATCGTTAAAGATGGCCACAGTCTGAACACAGTCAGGTTCCATTCAGTCGCACGAAATACTATAGTAACTCTTTTACGGTTAATTGTGTCAGACTCTGGAATTCCCTCCCTGCTGACATACGTAAGGCTCAATCCCTAAATGTTTTCAAGAAGCGTTTGGAAAACCATTTTTTATCTAGTATGTAGTAATTTGCTTAAATATGTATATACTTATATATATTATGTATAATATGTATGTAGTATTAGAATTTATGAGTAAGTAGTTTATTAAAATTATTTTATATATATATAAATATATATATTTTTTTTTATACTATTGCTGCACCAACCCGTTCCTTCGTTTTTTTTTTCCTAACGTCAAAGGTTGTCTGGAAGAGATCGCTTTAGTGATAAGACCGCCTTTGCACGCTCTATTTTATTTTTATTATTTTAAGTTTCTTCTATTTGTGTTTAATTTATATAAAATGTGTGTGTGCAATAAAGACTTAAAACAAACAAACAAACAAACAACAATAGTCACTAAGAACAATCGTCATTTCAGCTGAGAGTCAAATCGAACAAGGTCATCACGAGGGCTAGACTTTTGTATCGCACCACTTCTGACTGATAAACGACTAAGACACCGCCAGGTATCTTTGCATCGTTCGAGTCCATGTAGGACTGGAGTATATCGATAATGCAGTCGTTTATATCAAAATACCTACCAATTCGAACATTGGTTATTAATCAAATGTTTAGTTATTTACCCACTTTATAAAATTACTATAAAATTCGACCATCCTGACTAAAGTTTGCGACCCCGCATACATACCTAGGCCTAATCGAGATGCTAAAGCTGTGAATCTACCACCGATTCGAAATGCTGATTGTACTGAGAAGAACCGGCAAGAAACTCAAAACTAGCTCTTTTTACATATAACAAACAGACAGATTTTAGCAGGTGAGTGGCATGGCAAAAATGGTGCAGCTAATATGACACGACTCGCAGTTACGCGGTCACACAGACGTTATCGTAGATGGTCACATAGACTTTCTCGTAAATAGGTCACACAGACACATTGCTGACACCGTATGAATAATAGCACTTCATCGCCACTTTTTCCAAAAGCTTAGTAGACAATCGTTAAAGATGGCCACAGTCTGAACAACAATAGTCACTAAGAACAATCGTCATTTCAGCTGACAGTCAAATCGAACAAGGTCACTACGTGGGCTAGACTTTTGTATCGCACCACTTCTGACTGATAAACGACTAAGACACCGGGAGGTATCTTTGCATCGTTCGAGTCCATGTAGGACTGGAGTATATCGATAATGCAGTCGTATTTGTATCAAAATACCCACCAATTCCATGTCATGAACATTGGTTATTAATCAAATGTTTAATTATTTACCCACTTTTGCACGCCTCATAAGCGAAGCGTTGAGGTTGTGCTCTACTCTCGACATTTCAAAAAAAGCAGTTTTCTCGAAACTGATATTCATTTTTTGTTATTTATATTGCACTTACAGGTTAATTTGAGTACACTAATATCAAGTCAAATAATTTGTCAGGCACATAAAATACATTTCAATAACAATTTTTTTGTTTAACATAGTAAATAATAACATTAAACATAATCTTTTCTGGACGTCCGTGTATGGACGGATGTATGTGGCATCAAAATTGGTCGAAAAAATGATCGTATCGGAATAATTTTTTTTTTAATTATCTAAAGTAACACACGAAATAATTTCTTAGTTAATATGAGCGCTCAATTCACTGTCGTTAAATTTCCATGTAATTATTCTAGCTAATATTAATAATTTGTAACTTTCAATGTGCAATCATTATGACATTCCCGTGTCTTGTTTACAAAAAATGAATAATAATTAATATGAAAAAAAAAATTTGTAATGAGCATTGAAAGTTTCAGTTAAAAAAAATTCAATTTTATTGTGAAAAAATGAGATTATGAGGCGTGCACTTTTGGATTTTCCAAATTTTATAAAATTACTGTAACAGTAGTCTTGTTTTCGATTCGCAACGGGGGCTATTTGGGAATTAATAATTTTAGTTTTTTTTTTCTATTGTGGGTTATATAATGGGTTGATACAAACAGACAGGCAGGCAGCCAGACGAACAGAAATGGAAGGGTCAACAGGTGAAACCTTAATCCACTTTAACAGGTCAACCTTTAAGCCACCCTCTGAACTTTTCAATTAAGAAAATATAGTTTTAATAATGTATGGAAACTCACTTAAGTTTTTTATAGTTACAACCGACACTTATAACTTAATGTTGGAAGTTCGTAAACTCAGTAGGTACGCGTCGCTTCTTCTCGCATCTAAGATCGCCTTTCTTAAGTAACAAGTTAAGTTAAGTTAAAGATTAACGCGAAGTTTCCAAGCTGTATTAAGTTAAAACTTTCATCCGTACAAATTATATTCCCATACATATTTTATCATCTGTTATTATAAGAGAAAGGTCGTTTTAAATATAGATGCAAAGCACTTTTTTGCACACAAACCCGTCAGAAACAACGCAAACGAAATCCCTATCCCTACTTTCCTATCCCTACCCTACTAATATTATAAATGTCAATGTAAGTTTGTTTGTTACGCTTTCACATAAAACTTTGTACACATATTCTTGGAAGTGCTAGAAGTAATATAGGATAATTTTTATCCCGACATTAAGCTCCGTTCCTTTCGCTGAGGGGATGAAAGTGTTTGGCGATTTTACACCATAACTCCGACAAATTATAACCGATTTAAATAATTATTTTTGTACTATAGAGGTTATTAAGTGTTTTATTAAGCCCAAACTTTGTGTAGATCTAATGAATGTGGTTGGATAGAGTATAGAAATCCTCAGTGGACAGCAGCAAACCCCTCATTTAAGGCTTAGCGAACTACAACTAAATTGAATGCCACATCAAAAAACTAAATCAAAAGCGGACGAAGTCGCGGGCAACAGCTAGTACAATAATACATTTACAAAAACATTGCAAAGACGGTCTTCATCATATCAACCTATTCACCACCAGTCCACCACGCTGGAATCGCACGCCTTTGAGAACATTCTGGAGAACTCCCAGTCATGCAGGTTTCCTCGCGATGACTGGAGGAAGGCTTTTGGCGTGGCTAATTTCCACCAAGCGATTGCCGCTAAGCGATTCAGTGTTCCGGTGCGATGTCGCGTAGAAACCGATTAGGGGTACCATAGGTACTCCCTAACAGGTTAGCCCGCTACCATCTTAGAATGCATCATCAGTTACAACCAAGGGATACTGCAATCAAGGACTAACTGGTATAAAAAAACAAAAAAAAAATTCCTTTCACTTTGAAGCGAATGGTATTTTAACTGCTTAAAACGGTATATGCGTTAAAAAACCTGTGCCTGCTGGGATTCGAACTCGGCCCCACCTAAAAGCGAAGTCGACGTCATACCCTCTGGGCTATCACCGCTTCAGACCTAGCCACTGGGCTAACAAGTCATTTATAACTCAAATCAATAATAGAACTAAAGCATTGTTTTCTAGTAGGTATATTACGAATGTAACGGAATGTTAAAGTTTTAGAATGAGCTTAACCCTCGATCTCACGTGACTGTCAGATATAATATATATATATATATATATATATATATATATATATACATACATATATATATATATACATATATATGTGTCGGAGAAAAGCGATTCTTGTCGACATCGCCGTTCGCCACGGTTTTAGTAGGCGTCATTGGGATTAAATACAAGCACTAAACAATGTACACCGTTTCATACAATTTAATTCTGCATTTACAATTTAACTATATGAAATTAAACTACTAAACAGAGCAGCGGGTTGGCGACACCAACTTCATTCCACTATTCTAAAAATTAGTAAAGAACCCGCAATGATCCACCTCGATTCAAAAATGCATGTTGCACCAACCAACTTGTCAGCCACACGACACTCATGATGGCGCCTCGACCCCGCTCTAGGCCTACCCTCAACTCTGATTGGACGATAATTTTGACAAAATTTGGTAACTTTAAATTAAGATGTAACAAAGTGTTTTAGTTAACAACCGAAATCTCGCGTAAATCAATAAAAAATCAACTCTATTCCGACTACTTCCTCCGACATATATATATAGATATATATATCGATAGTTATATTTAAACCATACACCTATTCTATATTTAAATTCTGTCTATTGATATTTTTGTGATGCGGAAGCAAACATACAAACTATTTAATAATAATAAAGTATATTTGAAACAAATTCCCAATTGTATTAAGATGAATCTGTTTGTATAAGCTCTGTCCCTAAACGCAACAAGATAAATTACACTTCCCACTTTTGTTTTGGAGTGATTGGTTAGAGCAATTTAAACTTTAAAACTTGGCTAATAAAGACCATAATACGTTAAAAAACTAGTTTAGCTTGCGGTAAATTTATTTGCGTTTAATTTCCCATTTTATCTATTTAAAAGTATACATTCGGAATAGTGGGGTAAATTTTATTTTAATAACTGTTCAAACGCGTCTCAGAAAAAGTAAAGAGTTGCAGAAGTTTTGTTTAAATGAGAAGTGCTTACGTAGTCCACCACGCTAGCCAAACGCGTATTGGTGAACTTCACACGCCTTTGAGAACATCATGAGTTGAGTGATTTGTGGGAATCGAACCTACGGCTCAGAAAGCAGGTTCGATGCCCACTGCGCCAATCGACGCAATATTACTAGCTCCACGTTCGAAGCAAGTGATATTGTAATTACTTAAAACCCAATCAATTAATCAATCAATCAAAAATACTTTATTGCACACAAGAAAATAAAATAAAAGATAACAAAGGCACAAGTCAATTAAATTTGTGTAACAAAGGCGGCCTTATCACTTATAGTGATTTCTTCCAGGCAACCATTACGAGGAATTGGCTCACATTTGAATCCTTATAGCGGTGCGCAAAACTCTAAGAATATACATACATATTAATAATTACAAAAACAGTACATATATAAAATAAAATAAAAATACTATATGGTAAAATAAATAATACCAAAACTATATATAAGCTCACTCACATAACTTAGAAAAGTTACAACTCACTTAACTTAGAGTTGCGTTTTGGAATTCGAACTTGTCCCCCCGAAAGCCAAAATCTGATCTCGCATATTCTCTGATATCTCGTACCTACCTAAAAAATCCCATAACAATAGTTATGGGATTTTTTACCTGCAAAAATTAACCAGTTAACGTTCCCAGAGGGTTTTCAAAAGTAATCTTTGTTATCTATGTATGTTGTATTTGACTTTACAGATATTCATGATGATAGAAAAATTGAAAACTTAAATTTTATTACCCTGAAGACGGAAATAGAAAACTTTTTGCCCCGGGAAAACGTTTAGCGTTTCCAGCGGGATTTTTAAGGAACGAAAATAAATGTATTGAGTCTCGGGCATTAGCTAGTTTTGAATTATTCAGATTTAATGCAGGACAAGATGGAAAGGAGTTTCTCTTTCCAATTTGTCTCCTATAAATAAACACCCAGCAAGTAAATAGATTAAAAGTTATTTGCCGCGAGTTACTTTTTATTAAACACAGACAATATCTCAGTAAATTGATCTACTAGTTAAATAGGTAAACTATATTAGACTCTGCAAATATATTTTTTTTGTAACTAAGTTAAATTTTACTTTGTTGAAAGTCGAAGTCCCATCCATTGGGCTATCACCGCTTGGTTTTAGAGTTATTATGTACACGTTTCTAATATTTTTACCGTTGATAGACTGCCTGGACGGATGCCATGGCTGCCCTGCTTTTGGCTGACCAGGATTTATATCCACCTATTACACGGATGGATTTACTGAGTTGGTAATAGTCCAATGGATTCATGCTTTTGATTTATTAGCACGAAATGTTATGGGGATCTTGTTTTATTTATCAACCAATGACGCAATGGGGGTGGTTGTAAGTTTTTATCACATTTTCTGTGTGTCTTTGTATCTGCGTGTCATAAAGTACAAACGAAAACATATTAGGTATAATGTTATAATGTTATGTTATGTTTTTTTTTATTTCATAAACGAAAAATACATAGTAGGTATAATGCGTCATCACTCGGCAAATATAGACCAAATAACTTATGGGGATTTTGTTTTATTTATCAACCCCCGACGCAATGGTTGGTTGTAAGTTTTATCACTTTTTCTGTGCGTCTATGTATCTGCGTGTCATAAAGTACTAACGAATACATATTAGGTATAATGTTATAATGTTATGTTATGTTTATTTGTTTTTTTCACAAACGAAAAATACATAGTAGGTATAATGCGTCATCACTCGGCAAATATAGACTAAATAACTTATGGGGATTTTGTTTTATTTATCAACCCCCGACGCAATGGGGTTGGTTGTAAGTTTTTATCACTTTTTCTGTGTGTCTTTGTATCTGCGTATCATAAAGTACAAACGAATACATAGTAGGTATAATGCGTCATCACTCGGCAAATATAGACTAAATAACTTATGGGGATTTAGTTTTATATATCAACCCCCGACGCAATGGGGTTGGTTGTAAGTTTTTATCACTTTTTCTGTGTGTCTTTGTATCTGCATGTCATAAAGTACAAACGAATACATAGTAGGTATAATGCGTCATCACTCGGCAAATATAGACTAAATAACTTATGGGGATTTTGTTTTATTTATCAACCCCCCGACGCAATGGGGTTGGTTGTAAGTTTTTATCACTTTTTCTGTGTGTCTTTGTATCTGCGTGTCATAAAGTACAAACGAATACATAGTAGGTATAATGCGTCATCACTCGGCAAATATAGACTAAATAACTTATGGGGATTTTGTTTTATTTATCAACCCCCGACGCAATGGGGTTGGTTGTAAGTTTTTATCACTTTTCTGTGTGTCTTTGTATCTGCGTGTCATAAAGTACAAACGAATACATAGTAGGTATAATGCGTCATCATCATCGTCATATCAACCCATTACCGACCCACTACTGGGCACGTGTCTCCTTCCACAATGAGAAGGGGTTAAGGCCGTAGTCCACGCTGATCCAGTGCGGATTGGTGGACTCCGCACACCGTTGAGAACATTATGAAGAACTCTCAGGCATGCAGGTTTCCTCACGATGTTTTCCTTCGCCGTTGAAACAAGTTATATTTTAATTACTTAAAATTAACATAAATTAGAAAAGTTATAGGTGCGTGCTGGGATTCGAACTCGGCGCCGCGAAAGTGAAGTCGAGCTCCTATCGTCTGCGCTGTCACCGTTTTTTTGTTTAATGCGTGCCAAGAAATAGTTATTCCTACCCATTATCTCGTCCGTAGAAATCGGACGAGAAAATGGTAGATATAATCATCTCTTGGCATGCTTTAGGTATACTGGACACTTTCTCAGATGTCGTACAGTACAAGTGGCGTGCATAGAGGTTATGCACAAGGTATGCAGATGATATAAAATGAAGAAAATCTCCAGTACGAGTTAAAAAAAAACCTAAGGATAGGCATTGTAAGAGTTATAAAAAGCCTACCTTTAAGTATTTATAACTCGTACAGGAGATTTTCTTCATTTTATATCATCTGCATACCCCTAAGAGTTAGTTACAGAGGGTTGTTACAAACCTTTTTTTAATGTTTTTTTTGAGCTGCAATTCTAATAGTTGATGACCTCGGGCCATGACGTGTTTTAGAGTTCTAGGGTTAGGCACTGTATTTTTATTTTAAACTAGCGAACCCTCGCGACTTTGTAGGCGTATGGGTCAATCGAGAAGCTAGAAGTGATGCTAACATTATAATCGCCGTGGCAACTATGTACCTATTTTACTCGGTATACTGAGTTATTAAGTTGTCATTATTTTAGTTTAACTTTCGCATTTATGATATTAAGTACTTAGTATGGTACGCATGTATTCGATCGTTGTCCCATATGCCTTGCTACTTGATGTTATTTGTGAACAGTTCGACAATATTTATCAGATCTTCATTTTATAGTATACACTTTGAAATAAAAATAAATGTATTAAAATCGGTTCAAATTTAACGGAGCTATGAAGTAAATTTGATAAAAATGTTGTTCCTGTTTCCCAAAAGGAAACTTATTGTTTATCGGGATAGAAGGTGTCCTATATGTTGACCCGGAATACCAGCTACCATTATACCAAATTTTATTTAAATCCGTTCTGTAGTTTTCGCGTGCCCGGACAGACAGACAGACAGACAAAAATTAAATAAAAATCTGTTTTGGACTCAGTATCGATTATAAAGCATCCCCCGGTCAAACCCTGGACGCATTTAATAAATATTGCAGGAACAACCCTCTTCTTCAGCATAATTCATATTAAAGTATTTACAGTTTGTTTATTAAAATATTTACAGTATATATTAGTTTATTTATTTTTTAATAATTACTACCAGTCTTGTTGTAAGTGGGTAGTAGTGGTTTATTAACAGTATACCCCACATTTTCGTTAATTTTTAGTTTTCCTAATCTTGCCTTGCCTTACCTGGCAGAGATCGCTAGTTAGCGATAAGGCTGCCTTTTGTTTAAGTGTCTGTTCTTTTTTTTGATTTGCTGTTTTTGAAGTGGAATACAAATAAAGGGTAAAAATAAATAAATAATATTCATTACTTTATTTTTATTCCACAATAGGTTAGCCCTTGACTTGAATAGGTCAATCTTGCCAGGTGGTAAGTTATGATGCAGTGTGAGATGACAGCGGGCTAACCTGTTAGTGGGTAAGGTAGGTATATTGAGCCCATACCCCTAAAGAGTTTCTACTAGATTGTCACGTTATTCTTTAATCTTAAAGGTAAAATAAAGAATACGGGCAAAATTTTTAAGATGAAGATATATTTGAAACTAATAATATAAAAAAACAGGACGTAGGTCCAGGCCAGTCTAAGCTCGACTGTATTTCTTAGTTACCGCACTCTCCTTTTGTGGTAGGCCAGCATCAAGTTCCAGGCAGTCAGAGGTTTCAGTGCTGTGCCAGCTTCAGATGTAATTATCTCTGCTAACAGGTACTCTAAAGGCAAGCCAACTTCTTATCCCACCGTAGTTACCAGCATGGGAATGTTAAGCCACAAGGATATTAAATCTCAGATATGGAGGGTAGAGGTAAGGAGAGTCATCTTATATGGGAGAAAAGTTGAAAAAGTGTCCAGTTGTTGCGCTAAATAACAGTTCAAAATCCTCCACAATGGCGCTAGTGGATGCACAGGGTATGGTATGAATGTAGCAATCGTAGATGAATTGAAGTATGCCGAGTTAAAAATTTAATGTCATTATCGACTAAAGTAGTTAATTATTGAGAATTTCAACAACTTACGTTGTACAAAATATTGTGGTAAATATAACCTTACTTCCTTGTATCTCCATACTTCCTTGTTTATTTTTCAAGCCTACTCTAACAATATTTATATTTGGCGCTTCTTTTAAGAGTTACTTATTTTGACGACACTTTTTCATATACATAGATGACTCTCCTTACCTCTACCCTCCATAATCTCAGAGAATTATTTCAATTGAAAAAACACCAGTGTCTCATCACAGCTGATCATGTCACTGTCACCACTGACATAAGAGAAACATTCCGATATACGTAAAGATGTACCCGAACGTTTAAATAAAAGCTTAATATATTTATAATGTTAAAGAATGCAAAGGCATGTTACAAGATATACTTATTATCTTATTATCTTTTGGCGTCGCGTTTTTATCTGAAGAGTGGTATTTGTCACGGCCGTAGCTTCCCACCAGAACAGATTAGAGAAAATTCAGAAATTATATAATCCCAAATTACCCCTGCTGGGGCTCGAACTCGAAACCTCCATTCATTTGACACCAGTGGTCACCACTGCGCTAGGAAGTTCGTCAAAAACATTAAATCAATAAAAACAGCATTACCCCGAAATAAAAGTCCATATACATAATATGTTGTATATTAGGTATACATCATTATGCTATGTTACGGTAGATGGTTTTTTTGCGTCACTACTAACAGTAGCCCTGTTGTCATATAAAAAGTCATACAAGTCCCGAGGCGTAGATCATACGTTACAAAGTTTCAAGGGCGTTATTTACGGCCGACCTAAACTCGCAGCCATCAAACATTTTTATGTCCCCGCAAGTTTAGGCGTACCCTAAACAGACGCGGTGGCGGTTGTGATCGCGGTTTAGACGAGACCAAACTGTGGCATCCAGCAGCGTCGATCAAAATTGCGACTAGCGGACCACCACAGGTTGTACGCAATAGTGGGCTAACTGCAGATATTACAGGTAGCATACGGAGAATTTTAAAATCACGCGGGCAGGTCGCGTTTTAGAGCACGGGACCGTAAACACAACCACGCAGCGTGTAATTTACAAAGCAGGATTTTTAAAACCCACGTATTTTCATTATTACATATATAACAGAGTCGGAGCCTTACCTACTATATGTCCACCTACAGCTTACTACAGTTGCTAGAATTGTTGACGTTTTGTTTCATGATGTGTTCAGAATTATATACCTTATTGTTACGTGAGTCAAATAAAGTATCATTTGAAAAAATACTGCTTTAAGAGGTGGTAGTTAGCATCAAAGACGTCTAATTATGGCGTCATCGTCATTTACCCATTACCGGGTCTCCGCTTTGAATAAGAAAGGTTTAGGGCGTAGTCCACTACGCTGGACTAGTGTGAACTGGTATACTTCACATCCATTGTAAACACTATGGGGAACTGTCAGACATGCATCATAATGGTTGTAACAAGAAACTTGGCTTAACATTGGAATAGTAACGTAGCGTTTTATCTCGCACTGGCATTTAAAAGGTGCTATTAACTGAAGTGACATAGAGTGCTCAGGCGTTGTTCCTCCTCTATTAATAATGACCTTGGTGTAAAAACTACATTGGCCTCTGGCCTTCTTGCAAGCAAACGCGCGGACCAACCGCAACCGCAACCGTGCCCGTCTCTCTGTGGGGTACGCTTTACACGCACAACTTCCTAACTTTAGGTTATTGCCTATGAAAGGAATGGACGGCAATAACCGCCGACTGTGCCGGTTAGGGTGAAATTATCGTAAAAGCGACGCGTTTCTAAGAACAGGGCGATGTGTGTTTTACGAGAAAACTACCAAATTGACAAAAGTGAATATAACGGGGAAGCAAGTTTTTGAAGTAAAACTTCCTAGGCAATTCCTTTTTTTTTGGAAGAGAATTAGAGCGGAATTTCGACGTTAAGGCATATTACGTTACTATTAAGGAGAAAGGAGGCTTTGTATTGTATAGGTACGTATGTCTTATCCGTATCGCTGTGCTGTGAAGGGCTAACTTGTAGTAAAATTAAAAAGCTACAGCCCATTCTCTATTACTTGTCTTCTAAGTGCCTAATAATAATCCTTGAGATGAAATGATGTAATAATGATCCTAGCTATGTAAGATAGGGAACATTTTATAATGAACTCGCCGTTACTCGCCCGCTTCGCGTGGCATAAAATATTGTATGATTGCGATTGCGATTGCGATGGCGATGGCGATGGCGATGGCGATGGCGATGGCGATGGCGATGGCGATGGCGATGGCGATGGCGATGGCGATGGCGATGGCGATGGCGATGGCGATGGCGATGGCGATGGCAATGGCGAGGGCGATGGCAATGGTGTGATATGCCAATCTTGCTCTATTTTTGAAAAAGTGGACTAAGATCGGCATATCGGTAGTTACAACGTAGCTGAAGAAATTGGCCAGAAAACAGTTTTGGCGCATTTGTAAGAAACTGGGTACACAAAAAAGCTGGACATTTGCGTGGGTGGACTCACGAGCTCACTGAAAGAAACCTAATGAACCGTGTATTCATTTGTGATTCTTTATTACGACGTAATGAAACCTAACCATTTTTGAAGTAGCTGATAGCTGGTGATGAGAAGTGGATCATGTACGACAAGAACGTGCGAAAAAGGTCGTGGTCAAAGGCTGGTCAGGCTTCACAGACTGTGGCAAAACCCAGGTTTACTCGCAACAAGGTGATGCTGTGTGTGTGGTTGGATTGGAAGGGCATTATTCATTATAAGCTGTTAACACCAGGCAGGGACATCGATTCTGTACTCTACAAACAACTGATGAGATTAAAGCAAGAAGTTGAGAGAAAGCGGCCGGAATTAATCAACAGAAGGGGTGTGGTTTTTCACCATGATAACCTCATCTTTAGCCGCTCAGCAAAAATTAAAAGAGTTTTTTCTGGGAGATGTTAATTCATCCGCCGTTTAGTCCTGACCTCGCACCTTCAGATTTCCACCTGTTTCGGTCTCTAGAGAATTCTTTAGGCAGTGTCAGGTTAACATCACGAGGGGACTGGCTACTACTTATCGCCGTTTTTGATCAGAAGCCCCAAAGTTTCTATTGCAATGGGATTATGAACCCTACTTACAAGATGGCAAAAAGTTATCGAACAAAATGGTACCCACATTGTAGTTAAACGAAAATAAACTATATTAAAAGATGTTTTGAATTTTCTTAAAAAATGCGAAGAAACTTTTGCCCCAACCTAATATATACGAAGACGGCCTAAGACGGCCGACTGGCGCAGTGGCAGCGACCCTGCTTTCTGAGTCCAAGGCCGTGGGTTCGATTCCCACAACTGTAAAATGTTTCTGTGACATAAGTGTTTTTCAGTGTCTGGGTGTTTATATGTATATTATAAGTATTTATGTATATTATTCATAAAAATATTCATCAGTCATCTTAGTACCCATAACACAAGCTATGCTTACTTTGGGGCTAGATGGCGATGTGTGTATTGTCGTAGTATATTTAATTATTTATTTATTTTAAAAAAAACGAACTAACAACGAGTTAAAAAAATAGCTTATCCTGCTTTTGGTTGAAGTCCAATCAGCATGTATACATTCCGATCGGTCACCAAGAAACCAAGAAACCGCCTTAGAGAAAAAATGGCGTCTCGTTAGGAACATGTGTCTGATGATTGTGAACACATCTTTAACTTTTATTGGGCAATGTTGATTGGATTTGGAATATTATATTTCTGTAAAAGTTACATTAATTATCATTATAATTAAAATCTTCGTTTGCGTGGGTGAATAGTAACTTTATAACGGTATCGCATCACTGGGCATCAAAATATTTCTTAGCATTCCTGAATATATGGGTTATCCAATACTAATTAAAATATTTTTTTAAATCGGAGTAGCGATAAGGCCGCCTAATTGTATACATCGTATAAACTAGTTTTTTATAATTTTTCCTGTACAATAAAACTGTATTCTTTCATTCGTTCAAACAAACCATCTCTTCTGCTTTATATATTAGTTTTTATAAGTTCGGTCTTTTAAAAAAATCTAGAACTAAAACCTTCCTTCTCTTCCTATAGTAATATGTTGACTCCATTACCTTAAAAGTAAACACAGCTGTTGATTGGTTGTCACCGCGTATTTTCAATGAAAAGTTCTTACATTTATTTCTTAGTTGTCTAGTAGTTACAATACATTATTGCCGGAGTGTCGATATTCGCCGTTCGCAGTTTGGTTACGGTATTTGTCGTGTAATAGCCTAATTAGAGGCCGGCGTTTATGGCTCGGTTTGGGAAAGGTCCGAATGGAAACCATAGATTAACTGAACAATGGCTAATAAACTCCATATTGGAGTCATTACCGAGAATTTAGATGTGAGATTAGTTTGGTTTTGAGTTGAACGTACCGGGTTGATCCCCGACAGGGGCAATGTTGGAATTTATAATTTCTGAATTTTCTCTTGTCTGACCTGATGGGAGGTTTCGGCCGCGGCTAGTTACCATCCTACAAACAAAGACGTGCCACTAAGCGATTTAGCGTTTTAACAGTTTCTACTCTTATCAGAACGTTAAATCGCATGGCGGCACGTGTTTGTCTGCAGGGTCGCAATCAGCCATGGTCGGAGTCTCTACCAATCCATTTCGAAACTACTAATTCATTGCTGGTTGTCATGTTGTACTTATAGTACTATAATAAGTACTAGCTGACCTGTGCAATTTCGTCTGCACCAAATCGGTTATTACCGGAAAACCCAAATAAAATGACATTTTCTAAAAATGAATCCTAGCTAGATCAATTTATCGCCCCCGAAACCTCCTGTACACTAAATTTCGTGAAAATCGTTGAAGCTGATTCCGAGGATCCAATCACCAAAAATATATTGTTGGAGAAATAGTCGCAACACGTCATCGTGGAGGGGACAAAGCGTAGTGGTGGTGTTAGAGACTATAAAAGGCGGTGCGCGCTTCATTCGAGAGAATCTTTGGGTACCGTCAACTAGTTTAAGGGGGACCCCTTTCCGTTTGAAAAGTCAACCTGCTCATTTGGTTTTTGTTGTAAATTAGATTTATGAGTTGAATTTCCCTAAATTAGTAATCTGTTGAGTGTTTTATTAGTTCTGTGTAAACTCTTGCTTTAATTTCTATTAAAATATATGTGTGTAGTCACGATTGTTTTTTTTATTAAGATTTTACCTCTGATTCCTAAAAATATATCTATATATATATATATAAGTATTGCTTTATGTATATTGTTCATTCCTCAATATAGTTCAACGGGTACATACCACGATAATATTTTTGTATTCAGTTGCATGGATCGTGGTCACGACGGGACTCTGGACGGGACTGTGTCCCGTCGTCACCACGATCCATGCAACTGGGTCGAAATATCGATAAATCCACATATATTATCGTGGTATGTATATTTAAGAAATGTTGATTAACCACTAAAATCTTAGTTTAAAACCTTTGTATTAGACATAAAAATATTCATCAGTCATCTTAATACCCATAACACAAGCTATACTATTTACTGCTTTATTGAAGTATGCTAGCTAGCGATGAGGTGCCATTGCACACATGCATATCGTGAGCACAAAAATAGTATTTGAATAGTCAAGCCCTTTAATAAATTATATACCCATATTGAGGTAGTTTTGATCAAATATGTACACCGGTATTTTGTGGCGGCGGCCATCTTGGATTGATTTTCATTAAGCATAGCTAGGAACACTCGTGACTAATTCGCCTTTCAAACAAAAAAAAATAAATCAAAATTAGTTCATCCTCTCTCGAAAGATGCCACAGTTACATAAACACACACAGAGACACGTCTTAACGTCCTTAACGTAACTTATACCGTCCTGTCTGTTTATCTAATTTATTTAGCTTATTTAGCTATGAAGCTAGAGTAATTCCAGATGCCACAGTTACATAAACACACACAGCGACACGTCTTAACGTCCTTAACGTAACTTATAACGTCGTGTCTATTTTGCGTCAGGGCTTGAAAATGATATTTTTCCAGTTACTCCTTATTAACTTTAAGTTTACGAATGCAGTTATCGCCATCACTACTCACTACTATGTACACATCTTGAATGTAATCAACGCATCAAAATTTCAATCTATGTGCCTATTTTTATAAAGAAATATTTGACTTTGACTTTAGATGAAAAGGTTTAGATAATAATTCTACTAATTAACCTGATTCTAATTTTAGTTGATTTAGATATATTTTAATTACTATTTTTAGGTTGTCCATTTTAATTAAACAAATTTATTCTGAGTTTCATTATTTTTTGTTTCTTGATAATAAGATAAATTATTTATTGTCTACATCATCATCAAACCATTTTTTTTGCTCGGGAATCGAATCTGGTACCACACTTAAAAGAGCACAACGCACAACTGCGCGAGAGAGGTCGTCAAATAATATCAAAGCTGATTTATCCGATGTAACTATTGGCCCTGTTTGGATAATTACCCTATCTATTAGAAGCCTTTCCAGAACCGAAATGTATCGACCTCTAACGAGCCCGTTATAAGATTCGGTAGAAATTCGGTCACCAAATTGCCCGTTTCCACACTATACACCCATTATTTATTGCAGCTATTTCCAAGGGTGCTTTTTGTTGCTCTGTGCCAAGTATCCTGAATTCGTAAAGATCCATTAGATACTTAATGAGGTGACTGTAAGGTTTTGCACATGGCTTTGTTTTTATGCGCAGTTAAATCGACTTGGATGCAATGTACGGCCTGTAGTTATAAACCGTATAATACTATTTAGTATTAGTAAGAATTTTTGTGACAGACCTAGTCTGGGGAAGTAGTACTGCATGCTTATTTTTGGCAGCGACACTTTTTTTTTTTGGTTTGGTGGAAAAGCT
Organism: Pararge aegeria; assembly: GCF_905163445.1. Lineage (NCBI taxonomy): Eukaryota > Metazoa > Arthropoda > Insecta > Lepidoptera > Nymphalidae > Pararge > Pararge aegeria. Next base: position 4,074,949 of record NC_053204.1, on the reverse strand, counting down.
ACCTCCGACCCTTGGGCAGGATGGAGGTTATATGGGACTCCCACTCTAAAGGGGGTATATCCAAACTTTAAACCACCACGGCATCCCGCTTGTTAGAGGCGCGGGGAACCCGTTGTATTCCTCACGGACCTTGGCAGCGACCCTGCTTTTTGAGTCCAAGGCTATGGGCTCGATTCCCACAGCTGGAAAAATGTTTGTGTGATGATTACGAATTTTTTTCAGTGTCTGGGTGTTTATCTGTATATATGATGTGAAATAATTAATAATAATATAAATAATAATTAAAATACTAAAGAAGAAAGTTGTGTTTATTTTCACTGCCCCCCCACACTACTTTGTAATAATAGTCCAATTTATGTGCAATAAATTGTATCTATCTGGTCATGATATTGCGAATAATTAAATGATTTCCACCAAACTAAATACCTAACAGGAATATCTATTATATTACTGGAACAAATCCGCAAATTACTCTTGCTTTGCAATTAATAAACCATAAACATTAATTACGCGTTATGCAATATGCAAAACTGGCCTTTAATTTAGATGAAAGTACGTCATTTTGTGATTTTCAGGTTACGCGGGTATTCTTTCAGGTGAAAACGCTTCAGATTGCATCATTATCAACTACCGGTCCACTAGAGGTCACGGGTCCTGTCAGATAGATAAATAAATAAAATAATAAATAAATATATTACGACAATACACACATCGCCATCTAGCCCCAAAGTAAGCGTAGCTTGTGTTATGGGTACTAAGATGACTGTTGAATATTTTTATAAATAATATACATAATTACTTAGAATATACATATAAACACCCAGACACTGAACAACATTCATGCTCAACACACGAACATTTTCCAGTTGTGGGAATCGAACCCACGGCCTTGGACTCAGAAAGCAGGATCGCTGCAAACTGCGCCAATCGGCCTTCAAACCGAAAGATAGACAGATAGATAGATAGATAGATAGATAGATAATTAATATTGGTAACAGAAATACAAGAAAAAAAAAATCCTAAAGGCGGTCTTATCGCTTTAAGCTATCTCCTCCAGACAGCCCCTAATTAAAGAAGAAAATAAATGATTATGGAAACGGGATCGTGCAATATTTTTGAAATATGCCATAACATCAACTACATATAAAAATAATACATAAATAGCTAGTACAAATACAAATAATGTAGAATTTAAAACATTCACATATAAATATATATATGTATATATATACAATTAGCTTAATATTAATTTACTGTGAGATGGTGATAACAAAAAATATTACCCGGCTAAGTTTGTTGTAGGCTTTCCTTAGACCAGGGCGCGTTTGGAACCCTCGTAGCTTTAGGTTTAAGTTGGCGAACGAAGTTATCACCATCTGCTTACAATTATATAAACATATTATATGTATGAACGCTTCATAAGTGCCTGTGATAGGCCTACATGAATAAAGATATTTTGTATTTGCATTTGAATTTGATAACATGCAATAACTTATATTACATATCGTAATATAACTTATATTACGATATTGTATATATTTATTTATTATTGATATTAATTATATAGGTATATATTAATTATTATCACTATCTATATATTTTATTGTAAGTTTGTTATATGTACATATTATAGTTGTATATATAGGTTTATGCATGTTTATTTGCAACACAGTACAGTTAAATGCACCACCTACCTCTCTTCTTGAGCTGTTTTAAACGCCTTTGGTTGCCTGGAAGAGATCGCTATGTAGCGATAAGGCCGCCAAATTGTATACCTTTTGTTAAATTTTTACTTTTAATTTGTTATGTTTATGTGGTGTACAATAAAAGTGTATTCATTCATTCATTCAATAACTTTATTCGTATGACTCAGTAGATAAATAATATTCTTTTAAACGAAGATGCTTATTGATTTAGACCGTCTTATGTCCCTTGGCAATCCATTCCAGAGTATAACCACTTTGACTGTAAATGAATTTCCATACGCATGCGAGTGATTAGCAGGAACGTGCAACCTGTTGTCATCCAAAGCCTTCAAATAGCACTGAACACTGCTACCAAGGAAGTTGAATCGCTCTTTTAAATATGGTGGCGTCTGAGGATATATAGAAATAGAATATAAAAGACAAAGATCGTGCAAGTTCCTACGTGATCGAATTGGTAGCCAGTTTAACCGAGAACGATACTGGGACACTTGATCAAACTTACGTATACAAAGATAAACCAGCAGTTTTGCAGCCTCTCCAGTTTATCGAGCATGGTCTCTGATAAAATACAAGTAGCAAATATCAGCATAATCTAAAATAGGTAAAAGGAGGGGCCTTTTAAACCGCCTGGTAAAGTACATGTCACAAGAAAGAAAGAAATCTTTCACACATAAGTTGTCATTTTTTTTTAAATAATGGGTAAGACTACAGCTCTCAACGCTACACCATGGAAAGTCATTTAAAAGAACCAGGATAATCTCCAGGGCGCTAAAATCCCTATTGTAACATTACAATAAAACGCAATATTGACCCGCTAACACTAGATGGCGTTAGTTGTAGTTGCTTGAAATGTAAATCGCGCTAAGGAGATTTTTCCCACTTGTACAAGACGGTGCCGCGGCCAACCATTGTCAATCCTCCCCCCCCCCCCATTCCCCGTTACGAATACCGAACACAACGACATGGTTGAAAACCACCTAAGAGAATATTTTTCCCGCGACCTAGCCCCCGACGAGGACCCCATAGTCCTCTCTCCAGGCAGTGTCAGCAGTGTCTTAAGAAAACTGAAAACCAGGGAAGCCCCAGGTGCGCGGCATACCAAATGCTGCGCTCCGCCACCTCCCAAGACCCGCAGTCGCGGCTTTGACTCGCCGGCATCCTGCGCACGGGACACTTCCCCAGCACCTGGAAAACCAGCACTGTTGTCATGCTGCCTAAACCCGGGAAGAATATTCTCCTAGCGAACAGCTACAGACAGACCCATAAGTCTGCTCCCGACCATGTCGAAGGTGTTTGAGACGCTCTTACTCCAGAGGATGACCCCCTTTTAGACCCCGCGCCCAGAACAATTTGTGTTCCGTGTGGAACACGGCACGTCGCAGCAACTAGCCCGTGTCCTACACCATATAACAGCAGCGAAGAACAAAAAAGAGAAGCCCGCGGCGGTCTTTCTAGACATGGAAAAGGCCTTCGATAAAGTGTGGCACGAAGGCCTTCTCTACAAGACCGCAGAGTCCACCATCCCTCTAAGAATGGTCAGACTGATCAAGTCGTTCCTCCAGGAGCGACGCTTTCGCGTCAGAATCGGAGAGACGCTCTCGGAGGGACGACCCATGCAGGCTGGAGTGCCGCAGGGAAGCTGCCCCTCCCCCACACTCTACTCGATCTTCACCAATGACATCCCAGCACTTCCAGGCACTACGCTCGCTCTTTACGCCGATGACGCGGATTAGCACCTCACTGAATTACATCCACGCCGCGGATAAGCTCCAGCGCACCCTGGACGCCCATCTAAGCTGGCTCGGGAAATGGAGGCTGAAGGTAAATGTGGCAAAGACGCAGGCCATTTACTTCGGCCTCACAAAGACGCCACCACCGGAGTTAAGAATGGAAAACCAGGACATAAAATGGCAGCCACGGGTGACCTACCTGGGACTGACCATCGACCAGTCCCTCACGATGAGGGCCCACATAAAGAATGTATCCGCCAGGGCGAACGCTGCGACCTACGCGCTCTACCCCGTCTCCAAGTCCCGTCTACCGATGCGTACTAAGCTCGGGGTGTATAAAACATACATACGCCATATTCACGTATACTCACGTATGCCGCACCGGCTTTGTATGCACTGGTACGGGTATCAAACGGTAAAAAAATTAGATCCCAACAATCGGCGGCCCTGAGGAAGGTCGCGAGCGCGCCTCGATTCGTAAGGAACTCTGTCATCCAAAGCGACTTACGTATCGAGCCCTTAGAAGATTTTATCGCCCAGCTCGCCCGACGCATGTTCGCCCGGACGGAGACATCTTCATTCCCTCACATAATGGACATCGCCCCGTGGCCCGCCCGCCCACCGGACAGGAGAGCCTACCCAAGGGACCTCACATAGGACCCAGCTCCCTACAACGACTAATGAAGATATAAGATGGTGATGGTGAGATAGCGGCTGAACAGCCCATCTCACACGTCACCATCTCCCCACTCATGAAGAGCTCCAAGGAGCCAATCTAAGGAACGTAGTTACGGCACGCGATCGAGAACCATCCGCAGAGGGCACATCGCCCTGAACTGATTTCCCCACGCCCATCAGGGACGTGAGCAAAGACCTCTCTTGCGCCATAGTCAATCCCTAGTGGTACCTGCCTGCAGTGCTTCAGCAAACGCTTTCCCCTCGGAGACACTTGCCAGACGCTGTAGATAGGAACCTTGCTAGTGAAACCTACAGGACGTGCTTCCAGCTACTGCTTCCACTGCGTGGGACGTTAGCCAGGGACACTGTTCTTGACTGTCAAGTAATTCTAAGTGAATTCTAAAAATAAATTTGTTGTTCATCCATGTCTCCTAATTCCGTCGCCCCGTCCCTTTTGCTCCGTCACGTAGAATTGGTTACACTATTAAATAAACTAGCTTAAGCGTTGTAATGATAGCTTGCATTCTAAAGGTGGGCATAGGATAATCTTCAACCCGGGGACAACAAACCATGGGATCCCCTTGGGATAAAAAAAACCATAAATTAATGATTTAATCATTTTTAATGATTTTACACCACCTTTTTGTTCTCGCTTAAATGTTGTCCTAATCCGAAGGTAGAGATGGCAGATATAAACCTCGTAGTGGTTTACAAAAATTAAAAAAAAAAAAAAAAAACACAGCACAGGCCTTGATGTTTACACAAAGATCGACACCGCTCGGGTGTATTGTAACCAATGCTATGTACCCGCTGTATTTACCCAATATTTGCGAAACTACGTGTGTTTGATTGAATTGATCGATCGTTAATTGTTACATTTGTTCATGGTTCGTTACAGGATCGTTTTGTGCGACTGTTGCAGGTTGTTGAAAAACAAGGAAATGCAAGCTTTTTGAGCTTTTTCTTACGTACTCTTAGTCTGATATTTAGAATTCTGTTATCACAATTTTTTTTTTCCAAAATTTTGTATTTTTACACACAACTAATATACACAAAGATATAATTTATAAAGATACTTTTTTTTTAAGGTTTTCATTTGTTTTGAACCGAATAAAAATACTGCAGGCCATAACTAGAAAGAATAATTCTGGTAACAATATGGTGCCCTTTATTTAAACAGGGAGTAACATCTGTCGGATTCTGACAGTCACTGTCAGACAATGATGTTTTCTAATTATATAATTGATAATTATATAATTGATAATCTTGTCAGTTAATTACTGAATCAATTAAATCGCAAATTACGATAACCTTTGTTATAGGAACGTGTTTATCAGTAAAGACAGTTCGAGGTTACTTTACTCGGGATCTGTAATCCGAATATGTACGTTTAAGGTGCTTGGTGCTGAAACCCACAATGTAAGCGTAAAGAGAAGAGGCCAAAAGTTAATATATATTATAGTTTTTAATAATTTATACCTTTTACCTATATAAAAACATAGTACCCAGTTAAACCGACAGTGGTGTTTATGGCACTAGAGTAAATTATTGTAATGAAAATTAGAAAGACGTTTATCTTAGTTATTTATTATAATTTTAGGATAAAAAAAAAAATGGTACAAAATCTGCAGACACTAAGTATTTTGGTTGTTTAAATTTTTTAATTACTTATTTGAATTCACTCATAGTATAAGTAAAAATTACTATTAAAAATATATAATTTATGTTGCACATTGTTGCGAGTCGACGCCTACTAAAATCGACTACACGAAGTCGCATAGAAATAGATTAGGGGTTTAATATAACTGGCATAACAGGTTAGCCCGTTACCATCTTAGCCTGCATCATGACTTACCAGCAGGTGAGATCGCAATCAAGGGTTAACTTGTAGTGAATATTAGAAATATAAAAAAAAATATGCTCATGTCACGACCTTGGAATTCAATATTAATTTATTTCAAGTAGGCCTACTCTATACCACTTCTGAAACGTCTCGTCAGTCTGTTTGTAGTGACTCTATCAACGGTTCGGAAGGCGGGTTTTTGCTCGTTTTTCAACATCATTTTATGATTAATAAATTATTTTTCTTTTATCTAACTTTGTCGTAAGTCATTATACAGCTAATATGGTAGCGGGCTACCCTGTTAAAGGTATGGAAGGTATATCTAAAGACCCTTTCACACCCGCATTTCTACGCAGAATCGTACCGGAACGCTAAATCACTTGGCGGCACGGCTTCGTCGGTAGTGTGATGCTTAATACTAACTAGCCACGGCTTAAGCGTCTCATGCCAGTCAAGACCAGAGAAAAATCAAAAAATTGCCCCTAACGGGGTTTGAACCCGGGGTCTAAGATCACGACGCTCACCACTGCGTCCAGGGTGGTCGAGGGATTAAATCTTGGAAGATAAATTTGCCCCACTTCCCAGTTTCCGATTGAGCTGTAATTCTGCATGCATATGCAAATCGGATGGCAGAGGAAAAGTATATAATAAAACGAAGCATCCCCATCTAGAATATCGTAGGCCATACCCCCTCTTGAAAATCAAGGGTGTGTCTAATAACTACTAATAGCCAGCTACCCCCATAACTTCTACTAGACATCGTTCTTGAAGGGCATAATCGCTTGGTGGCACGTCTTTTCTGACTAGCCACGGCCGAAGGTCACCACCTGATGGGAGGTCACCAGAAAAAAAGCTTGGCTGAAAAAAACAATGCTTGCAGTACTATTGCATCTTGTGTCCACTACAATCAATTTATACCGCAGTAGAATGCTACTTTGGACCCCGTAAAATTGTAGGCTCCGGCAAATAGGCCGATAATAGAATGAAGTAGGTAATATGCCGGAGATGGACATAGGATATTTATTTTTAGTGAGAGTATAAATAAAAAATATTCGGTTTCGCTTTTCTGTATCGCTTATTTAAAATATTTTTTTTTTTTACTTAGAGATGATTTTTGGGCTCAAAAATCCCCCTAATTATCAAATCACCCTTTTAATCCTGAGATATTTATTGATAGACTGTGTAGTTAGTGTTTTATTTATTCATCGTTCACGCAGCAAAAGAGAAACTTATTAAAGTCATTTGTTTCATAGAGGTAGCTCATGGGTCGTAGTTAAAAACAATAAAAAATAATAAATATTCGGCTTCACAGTTCCTCTCTTAGCTCGCTGAAAGATCCTTAATGGACAACCAGCCGAATTGTAGCCGCCGGCAATTGGTAAATAGGCCGATGATGGAATTGTATAACGTTTGATGTATAACAATTATTATTATCTGACAATACAGTATATAAAGTATTGATTGGTTGATTTTGATAATTGTTGTGAGCATGGCTTTGATGAGCTTTTTGGTGAAACAAAGAGACAGCATATCGGATATCCCTATTAGGGATTTTACCATTATAAAACATACGTAGTAACTATTCTAAAATGTGTTTGTGGATTTGTCGATGTTCTACAAGAGCAACATAGGAACAGATGACTTGACCTTTAGTATAGGTAGAGGGAGTTTATTGGCCGAATAGCGATATAAGCTACTTTTAATCCTGAGCCCCTAGTATATGTGATAACGGAATTATTGGTCTTTTTATGTTTACTTCGTTCATGCAGCAATGGAGCAAGGCATTGACGTCATTTTAAGCATAGAGGTAGATTCACCTAATTAATGAATTACTCACTAATGTACGAGACGATATTGATCCTCGTAATATTAAGAAAAAACTGAAATGCGTCTTTTATGATCATTTTATACACGACATGTTAAACTGATAACTGTAGTTAACGTACCTAGACTTAATTTTCTGATAGCATATATTACAAAACTGGGTGATTTTCTGATGCTCGCTATAAGTTTTTTTTTGTTAACGTTTATGTAAATAAATAAATAAATAAAATAATTATGGGCTGTATTTCAAAACATACACACCTTCGGTTTTTCCGACAACATAAAATATCCTTAGTGAACCTTCCGAATCGTGGCCGCCGGCAAATATGCCGATGATTGAATTGTATAACGTTTGATGTATAACAATCATCTGACAATACAGTACACAATGTTGATATGAAGTATCGATTGATTGATTATGATAATTACTGTGAACAAGGCTTTGTTGATTATGCTTTGTGTTGAAACAAAGAGACGGCATATCGGATATCCTGATTAGGAATTTTACCTAACTAATATTTATAACGGCAGATGTGTGGGCAGCGACCCTGCTTTCTGAGCCAAGGCCGTTGGTTCGATTCCCATAACTCGACAATGTATGTGTGATGAACATGAATGTTTGGGTGTTTATCTACATATATTACTAGCTGTTGCCCGCGACTTCGTCTGCGTTTAATTTTGTTTTTAAAGTATTCAGAATCGCTAAGCCTTAAATGAGTATAGTAGTATATATAACATGTGACTGTCAATTAATTATAGAAAGATAATTTGCAATAAAATAAAAGTGCGACTATAATTAAAGATCTAAGCTTTCCTATCTCTTAAGTTGGACCAGACTGCTCACGGTGTGCCAATTTAATTTAAAATCGCTTAAGTAGTTTAGGAGTCCATCGCGGACAAACATCGTGACAGGAGATTTATATATATTAAGATAAGTATTTAACCTATATTATCCCTACTAATATTATAAATGTGAATGTAAGTTTGTTTGTTAAGCTTTCACGCGAAAACTATTGAACCGATCTTCATGAAACTTTCTGTACATATTCTTAGAGGTATTAGAAATAATATAGTATACTTTTCATTGAAAAAAAATACGAAAAAAAAAATTTTTGTCAATCTCGAAATCTCATATATGACTATAGGTGTAGACTATGTAGCAGTACGCTGCCTCCCAAAATTACGCCGGCGAAGCAGCAGGGAATGTGAATTTAAACAGGAGGGCCCGGGTTCGATTCCGGCAGGGGCAATTTGGGAATGTATAATTTCTGAATTTTGTCTGGTCTTGTCTGCTGGAAGGCTTTCGACGTTACCACTCTTCCGATAAAGGCGTCCCGCAGAACCTAATTACTACAGGACCCCTAACATGTTAGCCCGTTACCATTTTGAATTGCAGTCAAGTGCACAATGGATCTGGAATCTGGAAAGGGCAAATAAAATCATATGAAATTTCACATGCTAACAATTTCGAACGCTAATTAATTTTAACCATATCAATTTTACCCCAAAGTTACTCCGTATATTTCCGGGAAAGGTAAGAGCAGCTATTTTTGGCATCTGTATTATTGATGAGTATTAACGGTATTAGTTTAGTTTCACTAAATTACACTTAACAAGGTAGAATGTTTCCTGTTAGTTTATCGCTATATATAAAACGCTTGTCCTGACTGGCTGTTTTAGCAACGCATATCGTAACCTGGAGATTTAAACATTTATACTATTATAATTTTATAATCATTTTTATATGAGTGATTTCACTTGGAGGAATTATGAATAATTGCAAATTTAAAATGCATATAAAAAATTTCGGTCCCGACAGGATTTGAACCTGCGACAATCTGGCAATCGCGACCTGCGCTTAAAAAAATTATAAAATTTTACGTCAGGTTTCTTAGATGACGTAAAAATCCATTAAGAAAATATGTATTGAATTTTACCTCCCTTTCGAGGTTCAATAGGGGGTGAAAAAATTTATGAATATTTGCAGAGTATCATTATAATTATATAGTTAATTATGTAGTTTCATCTAGTTAGTGAAAGTGGCCCCGCGTACCAACAAGATGTAAAAAAAAAAAAACTGAAAGTCCATCATCATAAGTACCATCACATGGTATATAAATTAACTTTTGGTTCATAATAAAGAATTTCGTGTTTCACAGTCATTCAATGGGCCTTTGACGGCCTACTGGTGCAGTGGGCAGCGACCCTGCTTTCTGAGTCCAAGGCCGTGGGTTCGATTCCCACTACTGGACAATATTTGTGTGATAAGCATGAATGTTTTTCAGTGTCTGGGTGTTTATATGTATAATCTAAGTATTTATGTATATTATTCACAAAAAAAATATTCATCAGTTATCTTAGTACCCATAACACAAGCTACGCTTACTTTGGGGCTAGATGGCGATGTGTGTATTGTCGTACTATATTTATTTATTTATTTATTATCTACGCACATATCGCTCCAAAACCGGAGCATCCTAAGATGTTGACTTTACAATCGGTCGGTTTTTGAATTATACAACCTGACAAAAATAAACTCCTGTAGTATTTTAATGAAAAAAGTTTTATAATACCTACCCTTCTCGTAACGAATAGCGGGTATTATCGGATGGGGGATATAATTTTTATCTCCTGCCCGTGCTAGATCTGCTGAACTTAGAAGAGCCCTCAACTTAGCTGAGTTATTTTTTTTGACATCACCATCTCACAGTCAATTAATATTAAGCTATGAAGCTAGAGCAATTCACACCCAAGCTTTTTTATCGTTTAAATAATCCTTAATATTATAATAGGATTTTTCTGTGAGCATACGTTTTATATAAACTTTGAACTGGGAAGGTAATTTGTTATAAAATAACATACAATTTCCCTTGAATTAATTAGCAATCTTATGTAGCCTAGTAAACTGCACGAGTTTATTTTTGCTAAATTGTTATATTTTTATGGACATAAATCCATTTTTTTAAATATGCACCGTCATTATTTTAACTACTCAGAAGTCGCTGGGAACAGCTAGTATAACACATTTCATTATGCTTAAAGTGAATTTTGAATCCAATGAAATGAAATGAAATGAAATGAAATTTATTCGCTGAATATGAGCTTACATATGGTCTTATTATAATATAACATTCCTCCATATTCTACTATTAAGCATGCGAAATGTAAAATGCACAACAAGAACAATCATTACACATGTCTGCATAATCTTGTTGAGCAAGCATTGAAAAGTTATTTATTAAATTACCTGTATAATTTAAATTAGATCAATAATTAATTGAAACTAGTTATTGGATTTACCTTCCGAGTATTAATTACTTATTGTAACTAATGATATTATTTAGTCAAATTAGTTGAGCATTATGTTTTTATGCATTATGTATTAGTATGGATATTTCTGCAATGCTTTGTTCCGGTCTAAAGTCTTTTTTTTTTTTTTTAAGTATATAGACAAGTGCTTGACTGCAATCATACCTGATGGTAAATGATGATACAGCCTAAGATGAAGCGCGCTTGCCTAGAAGACGCCTATTCACTCTTGATTTGAAGGTACCCAGATTATAGGTATCAGGGAAGACGGAAGGTCGGAGGGCATTCCAGGCCGGTGCGGATCAGAAAGGAAGAAGCAAAACGCTTCGTACGTGTTGATGGTATTTCAACCACGTAACGGTGCAGATTCTTTCGGTGCCTCGCAGTTCGATGGTAGAAAGGAGATGGTTTGACCAAATCGAATAGCTCCTGAGCACACTCTCCGAAATGTATCTTGTAGAAAACAGCCAGACAAGCGCCGGTGTTCAAGGCTTTGAAGTCTACTGACTACAAGGTCGTTGCCAATGAGTCTCCTAGCACGACGATCCACCGAATCCAAAGCATCGAGCTGATACTTGGCAGAGCCATCCCATAAATGGCTGCAGTACTCCATGCACGACCGAACCTGAGCTTGGTACAGGGTTAGAAGCTGTTCTGGCGTGAAGTAGCGCTTAACTTTGTTAAGGATGCCAAGTTTTTTGCCAGCAGTTTTAGCTTTGGACTCGATGCATTGTCCAAAGCTTAGATTGGACGAAATGCTGATACCTTCCTAGGCTCAATATAATAATAATACCTAGGGTCAAAGTCTTAACCTACATATCAGGTTTTTTTTTTTTTATAAATAAACTACGACACATCGTCACCTAGCCCCAAAGTAAGCGTAACTTGTGTTATGGGTATTAAGATGACTGGTGAATATTTTTTTGCATTATATACATAAATACTTAGAATCTTTATATTTATATTTATTTCTTGTGTGCGTGTGTGTGTGTAGGGGCTGACTAGGCATTGCGCGGAATATTATAGGGCTGGCTAAGCATTGCGCGGTAGCTACGTCAGGCCGCGTACTGGGTAGCCAGTCCCTACTAACCGGCCGTCAAGCGAACACGCGTTTGTTGAATAAACTGTGGTCAAAAGGTTCGAAGAGTTTTATTACCAAATCCCGGTAACACGCTCCTAGCAGCAGACAGACTCCCAACAGAGGTGAACACCCCTACACCTCACATATGTCACTGAACTGGATCTAGACGGCCGGACCGATTTGAATGAATTTTTTGGTATACGTTTGGGTGGCACCCTGGATGGTTTAGATTTACAAATTAGCCCGACAGATGGCGCTGGGGTCCGCTAGTATAGATACAAACACCCAGACATTAAAAAACATGTTCTTCACAGATACATTTTCCAGTTTTGGGAATCGACCCCAGGATCTTGGACTCAGAAAGCGGGGTCGCTTCAAACTGCGCCAATCGGCCGTCAAAGGTAGACACGCGGCTATATTTTTACCGACTTAAAATAAGGAGGAGGTTCTCAATTCGATTAAAACTCCTGACAAAAGACCTATGTCCAGCAGTGGACGTCAATTGGTTGAATTGATGATGATAATAATAATAATAAGTTTATTTCAATTAACAGTTACACAGCAAATTAAAAATAGTACAAAATAAGGCAAATATAAGGTAATGTGTATCATGAAACCCAAATTCGATAATACTGCTATAGTGCAAGAGTCGCAGTTATTATCGCCCGTCTCTGGAGCGAGAACCATACACTTAAATTAAATCTAGTAAGATTAATAAAAATAAAAACTGAAAACTTTTTGAATTAAATTCAATTGAAAGCATTGATAAACTCAATATTTTTTTTTTTTTTTTCTATATTTACAGAAATACATCCATAAGTTTTTTTTTTTTTAATATAATTAATTGTACTTAAAAAATTAAATATGAGTGTGTGCGTGCGCGTGTGTTTATGTGTATGTGTATGTGAGTGTGGGTGAGGGTGAGGGTGTGATTGTATGTATTATTGAATAAGGTTTTCAGTCTCATCATAAGTTAGGTTAAGAAGCCAATTCGTTAATTCAATTTTACATTTTCGTGATGTTAATGAGTAAATGGATATTTTTTTATTAATTTTGTTATAAAGCATTGAACTTATGAAGTAAGAGTGGCGACCAGCTAAAGCGGTTCTGCGTGGTTCAACTTGACAAATCCTATCGAATCTACGCTTATTTTTAACAAACTCTGATGATGATGATATTATGCCTCAGAGGGTCTTATTTTAATTTGGTGAATCGAGGGAACACTTCGAATATTATAAATATAAATAAATATACTACGACAATACATACGTCGCCACCTAGCCCCAAAGTAAGCGTAGGTTTAGTTATGAGTAATGTATAGTATACATAAATATTTATAAAATACATAAACACCCACTGAAAAACGTTCATGTTCTTCGCAGCACATTTTCCAATTGTGGAAATCGAACCCACCCACATTTAACTAAAAATTTTCGGAATTATATTCCATTAAGGGTTTAAAAATTTCTTGATCGATCTTAATTTTATACTTGGAAAAATGGAATTGATAATGGGAACTAGGTCTCATACATAATACACATATTAAAAAATTTAACAATATTTTATAATCGTTAAGTAATTTTGATCCGTTTTTCAATAATTTTCAATCATTCTATTATCTATCCATCTTCATCATGAGGTTCACAGTTTATAAAATATGTTACCGATATTTTATGAATCACTGCAACAAATGAGTGATAGTCTTTGCACTACACGGCCAGCTGATGCGAACTATTGAAGCCGCCATATTGGCCTCGGCTGCTTTGACGAGCGCCTGTCACTTTATCCCTAATCCGCGGCCAAACGTCACGCGACATGCAACGCACAGTTGAAAAAGTCTGAGACGTTGTAATAAAAGTTTTACTTTAAAAATTCAATCGAAGCTTCTAGGGAGTATATCTTTGCTATCAGAGTGAATACCTGAGCCCAGCAGTGGGTTATTAATAGCATTATGAACCAGAACTGTTCATATACTCTTTGGATTAAATACAAATAATAATAATACAAATAACAAAATATTTATACGCTTGTAAAACAAGGTATAAATCTGTTTTAAAAGAATTCAAATTCATATTCAAATTTAAAATATATATAAATATGTAGACCTTATCACTGGCACTTATCAGTCAGATCATTAGCAGATCAGATCATTAGCAACCTTAAAACTAGATCTGCTGCTGGCATAGATACTATCACAAACGAACTTTTAAAGACATGTAAACTTGTTTTAGCTAGTCCTATTACATTCATTTGTAATCTTAGCCTATCTTCGGGGGTAGTACCAGATACGTTTAAAATAGCAAATGTGTGTCCTATCCCAAAGGATGGAGATCCTACAGATGTGTCAAACTACAGGCCGATATCTTTACTTTCTTGCATATCCAAAATAGTTGAAAGGGTTGTTAATAAAAGGCTGTTGGATTACTTGGAATCCAGAAATCTTCTTTCAGAAAATTAGTACGGTTTTAGAGCGATTCGTTCTACTGAATTGCGAATCATCTTTATCTAAATACATATGTAGATAAAGTTGATATACAATGTGTAAAGGAAAACCGAATCGCTGCACAGGCTTTTATTTTCTCTCTCTGAGAATTATCTGTGAAACCGACACGCTAATAGTTTAGAATATTAGAGTAAACAACTGCGATAGATTTTACGGAAAGAAATCAGATACAGCCCTAACATAGCAAAATTAAAATCGAGTGACTCCCGACACTTTATTAGGTACGCGTCGCGTAGCGTAGCTACTATGCGCGTGTCGGTCTTTTATCTTGAATAGGGTTGTCATAAGTTGACACTTAGAAACTTTTTTTAGTTTATATGGAAAAATTAATATGGTTCTTTTGATTTAATACTTTTACGGGGTGATTACTTATGAAATATACGTATATAAAATATACGTTGTATATATATATATTTTAATATAAACAGTGTAGCTGCGGTCCGAGCCGCAACCAATCGCATAGCGACTCGACTCCGCAACTTGCTGCTGGATCCAGCCGTGCGTCAGATATCTTCGGGAGCGCTGTACCAGCTGGATTTAGACGTGATACAATGCGAGCAGTTCGCAGCCGGCGAACCTGTGCCGGGCCTGAAGGAAGGAGAACTATTGGAGCATTTTGCCAGCTTGAGGTCAGAATAAATGTCTTCTGTACAGCGGCGTGCATAGAGGGTATGCACACGGTATGCAGATGATATAAAATGAAGAAAATCACCAGTCGAGTTATAAAATCTGAAAATCTGGGGGATAGGCTTTTTATAACTCTTACTGGAGCTTTTTTTCATTTTATATCATCTTAGAGCAATAAGTGTGCTTTGTGCACACCCTGTGAATACCACGTAATACCAGTATGTACGCCACTGCTTCTGTAAATGTAACATTTTCCATTCTTGTCCCACGTGGGGAATACTTATGGGTACTTCTGATAAGTAAATTTGTACCAGGTGTTTGTGTGATGAAAATGAATATTTTTCATTGTCTGGGTATTAATATGTATATTATTCATAAAAAAAAAATATTCATCAGTCATCTTAGTACCCATAACACAAGCTACGCTTACTTTGGGGCTAGATGGCGATGTGTGTATTGTCGTAGTGTATTTATTTATTTATTTATCTTCTCCCCAGGCAACTATTGGATCTCATCACAGGCTGGGACTGGTCTTCCTACCTCCATGACGTGGGCATCGAAGGCGGGAAGTACGCACTAGTGACGCCCCGCGACGCCGCCACACTCCTCGAAAAACTGAAGGAAGCCGAACAGAAGTCTTCCGTCTTCTCAGTTCTGAAGAAGAACGAGAGAGACAGACGGAAGCTGTTAGACACCGTTTTGAAACAGCTCAAGCAGTTGCAGAATCAAGATGGCTGAATGTATTTATAAAATAAGATCCAGACGGTGTAATGGGACTCATGGGACATGACGTTAAACACTTACGCTTCAGGTTGGCCACGGCCGCAGTTTGTAGAACGTGATCCTTGCACGTTCTATTTATAAGAGATGGTTTCCACATACCATCAGGTGAACCATCGGCTTCTGGTAATTATTACTACAAAAAAAACTTACTGACTTACTAATAAACGTAATTGTAATAAATATACACCGTTATAACAGTTAGCGCCGTGGGTAGGAGCTCGACTTCACTTTCGGGGGCAGAGTTTGAATCCCAGCACGCACCTGTACATTTTCTAAGTTATGTACGTTTTAAGAAGAAGAAGAAACACTTTATTGCACGTATAACATACAGGAAAAGAAACAGTAAGGAGCATACAGTATACATGCAAAGGCGGCCTTATTGCTGCAGGCCTATTCTTACAAATTTAATTAAAAATATTACTTTCTTCGACGGTGTAGGAAAACGTCGTGTGGAAACCTGCACGTTTGAGAGTTCTAAATAATGTTCTCAAAGGTATGTTGAGTCCACCAATCCGCACGGGGCCAGCGTGGTGGACTACGGCCTTAACCTCTTCTCATTGTGGGGGGAGACCCGTGCCCTGTGATGATGTTATCAGTTACATGATATCTTTCTTCCTGTCATCAGTAATTGGATATACGAACGAACAATACCAAACCTTTGAGTAACTATACAACGTTTATTAGAATAATCCGCGCCAATAAAGAATAGATTTATGTGAAAGGCAGCCGATGTCGCGCTATCTGTGTTTACATTGTTATTTTTTTTTTTTGTGAATGTCATGTTTTCTTGGTTTCGATATACACATATAAGTGAATGTGTAAAATATTGTATATGGTATATATGTATATTGTTAGTGTCCTTAATAAATAAATAAATAATAAAAAAAATATATATATCTTTCGTATAATATACGGGCCGGGCGTGCAAATATTGTGCGAGTGAGATAGCACGACATCGGCCGTCTTTAATAAATGTATTTTGTAATGGAGCAGGTTATAAAGAGTTTCTTATTATGTATGGGTTAACCCACACTCTGAATAAAGGACAGCCTTTATTCAGAGTGTGGGTTCTTGCGTGTTAGACAGTTATATATAAAATCCGTTATACTTCGATTTCATAAGTCCGCAGCCTTAACAGTTATAACGCGCTCACGCCTTCAACGGTGGAAGTTTCCTTTTTTGAGAACGAAGTTTGGACGTAGGTTTTACCTGTTTGCTGGACCATTCCTCTATACGAAGGTTAACAGAATACTAAAAATTGTAAAAATGTCACGATATAAATGTAAAAAGACACTTGATAAATGGTTAATTGAATCAAACTACGGAGAAACAGAAAAAATGCTCACAATATTAGAATAAATATAACATACAATAAACACACAGAGAGACACACGCATGCACACGCATGCACACACAAACACAGTCATACACACAATCATACACACGCACACACATTGCACACATTAAAGAACAATTTTTTTGTCATTATTGCTCCAATTGCTTTTTTGTATGTTTTTGATTTTTTATTTTTATTTTATTATTAAGTTACCTTTATTGTATTCAACCTGGAAGGAAGTGATTTCCACGACACAGGGAATCCTAGTGTGGAAATCACGGACTTTATCTGTATTCTTTGGATTACTTTTTATGTGTTTGTTTGAAATAAATAAATAATAAATAATTATACTTTAACTTATGAAGCGTTTATACATTTACAATTTTTCTACTAATGTTAGGTTACTTAGTTAGGGGATGGTGATAACTACAAATTAAAGCTAAGAGCCCTGGTCTAAGAAGAGCCCACAACAAACTTAGCTGGGGTTTTATTTTAATAGCATTTCTGCCCTTGACTGATTTATATTATCAATCCGTAGTTGATAAAATGCAGTCTTCTATATATTTTACATTTAACTGCATCAAGTTTCCGGTCTAAAAAGTTCGTAAAGACTCACGAAAAGTTATTTAAAAATATCAAGTCGACATCGTCAAATACTCAGCAATTAGGTAAAAAAAGTAAAGTCTCTTTTTTGCTTTTAAAAGCAACATCAAACGTGTTTCTTTGCCTTTCATAGTGGGGTTCTTTGGGCGAAGCAAATACGTAGCAACTAGCGGCTTTTCAGAATTGAACGGCATTGAAATGTACGAGGAATATTAATTCATAGGACTCTGTTACAGTATGAAAGAGCGCTATTTTGTGAGAAGAAAATATGAGCTCTTGTACGTCATGATTCCCTGGTAGTTACAACTTTTGTGTTGGATATTTTTCCATCATCATCATTCACCGGTATCAACCCATTACCTTTAAAGGGCACGGCTCTCCCCCCCAATGAAAGGGTTTAGGCCGTCTAGTCCAATCCACCGCGAAGCACTCCTTCTGTATTTCAAAAAGATCAAGAACAAAGACTATCAAGAAAAATCATTTCTTGATAGCTGTATCACGGCTTGTCACACATTCCCACTCTCGTGGAGTAAAACTCATAATTACTTGACTTCACTTTCGGGGGGCCGAGCTCGAATCCCAGAACTAGCTCTTCTTAGTTAATAAATAATAAATAAATAAATATACTCTGACAATACAAACATCGCCACCTAGCCCCAAAGTAAGCGTAGCTTGTGTTATGGGTACTAAGATGACTGATGAATATTTTTATGAATAATATACATAAATACTTAGAATATACATATAAACACCCAGACACTGAATAACATTCATGCTCATCACACAAACATTTTCCAGTCCAGTTCCAGTGGGAATCGAACACACGGCCTTGGGCTCAGAAAAAAGGGTTGCAAAAACTGCGCCAATCGGCCGTCAAAACTAAATTTAGAAATGTAAAACACGTGTACTCTTCAACAAGGTTTATTAGCTACTGCCCAAAGGCCAAAGACCATAGTCCACTATGCTGGCCCAGTGCAAATTGGGCGACTCCACATACCTTTGAAAACATTATGTAGAACTCACAGGCATGCAGGTTTCCTCAGTTTGCAGCGACCCTGCTTTCTGAGTCCAAGGCCGTGGGTTCGATTCCCACAACTGGAAAATGTTTATGTGATGAGCATGAATGTTTTTCAGTGTCTGGGTGTTTACATATAAGTATATTCTAAGTATTTATGTATATAATTCATAAAAATATTCATCAGCCATCTTAGCACCCATAACACAAGCTACGCTTACTTTGGGGCTAGATGGCGATGTGTGTATTGTCGTAGTATATTTATTTATTTATTTAGTTTAATGGGTACATACCACGATAATATACGTTGAACTATATTCAAGAAATGTTGATAAACCACGAAAATCTTAGTTTAAAATCTTTAAATACGTGTTTTAATCAAACCTATCGACAACCTGCAAGCAAAATTAAACTTATTTCGTTAACAGTATTGTTTATTGTGGTTTATTAGTTTCATAATCAGAATGTTTAGTTTTTTTTGCGTCTATCTGGCTAACCTTAACAAGTGCCTATCTATTTTAACTAGCCGGGGGCGCCGTGACAAATATCTTAACTTGTAAGTGCGCCGCTGGCATTATAAGGTTGGCAACCCCTGGTTTAGACAGTTGCGGGTAGATTTAACTCAACGATACAGGCACCTTTGCGTGTCTTTACCCTGTATGCCAGTTCAAGCACTCTCGTCGAGTAAAACTCATAATTTCCAATACAAATGTTACATTCGTACGATACGTTTGTGAGACATGAAAGTGGGATAATATTTGAAATCTCACCGACTCATGAATCGTTATTATTTTGTTTATGCTAGATTATTATAATTTATATATTTACATAAAAGTATACAAAAACAAAATTTATAGCATCTGAACACAACCTAGGTTTGTAATATAAAATTAAGTCCTTGACTTAATTTTATACGTTTACTACAGAAAATTAATGTGTGTATAAATGATCATAAGCGACTAAAAAAGTAGGATTTCAGTTCTTTCTTAATATTCGTAATATTAAATTAAAGGATTAAACCGAAAGACTTTTCACTTGCCAAAAACCAGAACTAATCTTGGTCAGCGTAGTCCGAATAGACGTATCGAATGCAATTTCTTGCAAATTGCATAACCTAGTTATAAGCTTAAGTTAAGAAATAGTTAATTGCTTAACTATTTTATTCCCACAATACTTTTTTTTTCTTTCGTTTTTCATTTTTTAGTATTTTTCATTTTTTTATTTATTTATTTATTCGTAATCAACAGCGTTGCAATAAAAATATATTTATAAATAGTTTCACTTAAATCTAAGGCCACAAAGATTACATAAACATAACATTTTGAAATACGGTCTCGGATTTAACATAAAAATAATTAGGCATTTTGAATTAATAAATGTGTAAAAGAGTTAATAACATAAAAGTGTGAACAAGACATAAAGAAACAAAGAAAACTATTAAGACTAATCCATCAAAAACAATCAAATAAAAATTTATTCGTCGCAGCATGTGAAAAAGCACATATTTGTTTTATATGTTGATTTTCACATGCTGGTTATATTAATTTTTTTTTTAAATACAATCACGCGGTAATGTCTATTATAACACACTAGTATCATAATGTACCATAAGTTTTTAGGAAATATATAAGATTGATTAAATATACATGAAGACATAAGATATTGTTTTATATATTTATTTAAATATTTATATATTTATTTTATGGGTATATGTATAAGAGCACCACCAAACTATTTTCTGTAATTGTTTTCTTCGCCATTAGTTAGCCGTCAAATGGTATACATTGTTTTGTTATACTTATCTTTTTGTTTATGTACTTTTTGTGGTGTGCAATAAAAGTATATTCATTCATTCATTCATTATCTTACACGCGGTTGAAGTCACACCAAGTGTTTTCAAAGAAAATCACACAGACAAAATCCAGCTATTCTTTCATAATTCATTTATTGCATAAACTGTACATCTAATGGTCTTATGAGATAAAAGTTTAAGGCTTACAGTTTGCCATTTCAGGCATGCAATATTATTTAAGCAGTGAACTTATAAATAGTAACATATTAAAAAATTAAAAATAAAATCGTATTAAAACAAAAATTATATAATTTAAATATTGCACTCAATTATTATAATACATGTCATTTTTTAAATTTATTTTTATTTTTATTTAAAATGCTTTACTTAATATTTTTTATTTATTTATTCATAGCCAACATTTCATTTACTGAATAATAACACTTATTCAACAACCACAGCCAAAGATCCCTCCTAAAGCGTTCAAGTGGTAAGTTTCGCATCAGATAAATAAATAAAAACTAGTTACCTCACTAAAGTACACAGAAAAGTAACTTTAAAACCAGGCACTAATGTTACTTCAGCATATTAAGGACTGTGCAACTTTATACGTAGCTACTCGTTTACAAATCTCGGCTTTGCAACGCGCGTAGAATACTTCATGAGTTTTCCTGGCAGATTCAGAGGAGTGTGGGAGGCCACGTTTGCCGACTAAGTACATACCATTATGTACTAAAATATATGCCTCAACGTACTAAAAGTTCTTTTACGTATTTACCTAAATGTAGCTTTATCAACCAAAAATTTAGAGAGAAATACCTGGCGGCGTACAAGACTTCCCTACATTAAAAAAGCAGCAAACATTAGCTAAGAACGTATCTATTTGCAATTTTCAACACACTAGGTGTTGAAAACTGTCATAGTTAAAGTCAAAGTCAAAAATATCTTTATTCAAGTAGGCCCATAGGTGGCACTTTTGATGCGTACATAAGAATTACATGGTAGTGAGATGATGGCAATAACCACATTCGTAAACTTAAAACTAAAGCTACGAGGGTTCCAAACGCGTCCTGGTCTAAGAAGAAGCCCACAACAAACTTAGTCGGGTGTTTTTTTTTGTTATCACCATCTCACAATGTCATTTAAAATTATTAGAAGAGCAACCTGGTTAGAGCAATAATTTACACCTTAGCTTTTTTATCGATTACGTATTCCTTTATACTATAATAGGACTTTTCTATAAGCTTACGTTTAGTACAAACTTTGAACTTTTTAAGAGACATCTCCAAGATGTCAATTGGTAGTTTATTGTAGAATTGTATGCAATTTCCTTTAAACGAATTATGAATTTTATGTAACCTAGTATATTGCACTGTAAGTTTATTCTTACTTCTATTATTTAAATTCTTGCAGTCACATTTTTTCTTAAATTTAGAAATGTTTTTATGAACGTACATACGTAATTTTTAAATATGTACTGACTATATACTGTCATTATTTTAAAATCTTTAAATTTATCTCTCAACGACTCTCTCGGACCCATTTTGTAGATCGAAAGAACAACCCTCTTCTGAAGCACGAAAATAGTGCTAATATCAGCAGCATTACCCCAAAGTAAAATTCCATATGACATAATGCTGTGAAAGTAACTAAAATATACCAGTCTAGCAGTTTCTACGTCGGTCATATGGCGTATCTTCTTTGCCGCATAGGCAGCAGAATAAATATACGCATATGAAACACGCGTGAAAAAATAAAATCTCATGTGTAATGTCTATTATAACACACTAGTATCATAATGTACTATAAGTTTTTAGGAAAGAAATAAGATTAACTAAATATACATAAAGAAATAAAATATTTTGTTTTATATATATTTATTTAAGTATTGATATATTTATTTTATGGGTTTATGTAGATGAGCACCACCAAACTGTATTTGTTTTCTTCGCCATTAGTTGCGTGGAAGAAATCGCTATGAAACGATAAGGCCGCCAAATGGTATACATTTTTTGGTTATACTTTTCTTTTTTTATGTACTTTTTGTGGTGTGCAATAAAAGTATATTCATTCTTTTTCTATAACATTGTAATGAAATTGTAATTGGATAATTAAATAAATAAATAAGTAGGTTTCTACGCGACATCACACCGGAACACTAAATCGCTTAGCGACACGTCACGTCGGGAGGGTGCTCCAAAGTCCACCGCCAAAGCCAGACCAGCCCAGACCAGAGAAAATTCAGAAATTATAAATTCCCAAATTGCCTCTGCCGGGAATCGAACCCGGAAGCTCGTAATTAAACCCACAGCGCTCACCGTTGCGTCTGGGAGGTCGTCAAAAACGAGCTAAAAATAGAACAGCAGATAAAAACAAACAACAAAACACAGCTAAAGAAAATTGTTCTCGAACATTCATCCTCATTAAATTCCTTTGTAACATTGAGATGAGAACAATCTATAGAAAAATATTATTTGAGTTAGGGCTGAAAAGATATTTGAAGAGCCTTTTCATATTTGAGGCTTGATTGGAGATTTAGGCCGACTAATAATATCGGTTGACATCGATATCGAAGATTGAAAATAAAGTAAGAGGTATCTGGTTTTTCTTCGGATTGTGAAAAGGAAATTGTGAGATAATTACCTGGGAATTATTTCACCCCAAAACCCCTTTTCAATTGCCTTGTTAAGTTATTTATTGCAAGGCCCTATACAGTTATAATATAATTAAATATAATTTTTACGAATACTGTCATTCGATATCACGATATGACAATATTCGCTAAATCGTTTGGCGGCACGTCTTTGTCAGAGAGATAGTAACTATACACGGTCAAAGCCAACCAGACAAGACCGGAGAAAATTTAGAAATTATAAATTATTAATTTGCCCCATCCGGGGATCGAACCCGGAGGACCGCTCACTTAAAACTACAGTGAATAGAACGTGCCAATGTTGAAACAAAGGATACTTTCAGCCATGCGGATAAAGTCGCGGGCAGAAACAAGCTAATTTATTAAAAAGGTTTGTCGTGCTGAGAACAAAGGCTTTTGAATATTGCATTAAGCATTAATTCGGCCGAAATTAATTTTATTAACGTTATGGCGTGACATCCATTTGTATACATTTTCATACGCCTGCATATAAAGAAGTCAGTTATTTTCATTCGAATGTACTCGTATACAACGAACGATAAAAAAGCTTGGGTGTGAATTGCTCTAGCTTTATAGCTTAGTATAAATAAACTGTGAGATGGTGATAACAAAAAAAAAATACCCGGCTAAGTTTGTTGTGGGCTCTTAGACCAGGGCGCGTTTGGAACCCTCCTAGCTTTAGGTTTATGTTGGCGAACGAAGTTATCACCATCCCCTTACAATTATGTAAACATATATGTATAAACGCTAAGTGCCTGTGATAGGCCTACATGAATAAAGAAATTTTGAATTTGAATTTTGGAATTCTGAATTTACAACCTGTTAACCGTAATAATATTTCACAGGCTTTAGAGGTACATTATGTATTGGGTAGAAGCAGGCGTTTCTTTGCGGAAATCCATGATATATTATGAAAATTAAGCTGAATTCCGCGAAAAGCAGGAGAATCTGTATAGTGTAATTTATAATTTGTTCAATCTTTATACTCCACACCAAATAGATCATCGGCAATGTACCCTCTACGCACGTTTCGCTCAGAAACCGGAGCATCCTCAGGAGATGTTGACTTTACAATGAATATTTGTGAAGAACATACTTGTATCTACTTTATTATAGATCACCTAGTAGTTTTTGAGTAAACCACTGTGTAGTTCTTACTGAAAAAAATCAGATACATCCACATGCAATATTAAAATCATGTGACACCTGTCACTTCATTAGGTACGCGTCGCGTAGCGAAGGTACTATGCGCGTGTCGTTATTTTATCTTCAATAGGGTTGTCATAAGTAAACACTTAGAATGTTTTGAACTCGTTTGTATGGAAAAATAAATATGCTTCTTTTGATTAATATTTTTAAGGGATGATTCCTTATGAAATATACTTATGCGTCGTTCCACATTATTTCGTGGTTCGGTTACACGTTGTATATGCAAGATTTTTCTCAAAAAATGTCGAAAACTGAATACTTACTTTGGAAAACTTTAACTTTTGTCAAAATCTAAAACTGGCTTCCAAAAAAGCTGAAAGCAAGTCATCATCGTCATGTTAGTACTCCCTAACAGGCAGTAAAATTTAACTTAATACCCTTATCGGTGTCTGCGCGACATCGTACCGGAACGCTAAAACGCTTAGCAAGTTTTTACCGGCATAAGCCGCGGAAAATTTGAAATTACAAATTTCAGAACTGCTCGCAATTCGAACCCGGGTCTTCCACCTTCACACCTCAGCGCGCACCGCTGCGCCAGAGGGGTCGCCAGACGTAGACGGAATATAAAGTATCGTCGCAAAACATCGCTATAAAGAAGTCACTAATAAATAAAACGTTATCGGAAATCCTCATAGCTTGAGCAAATTCGATTTCTCGTCATATAGCTCATAGCGCCATAACTCAATAGTAATGGTGTTTTGAATTGTAAGAGTCGTATCTTACAATTCTTCGGGCACGTCTCCCGGCGTGAGAGTGACTCCATAGAGCGTCTTGTCGTGCAGGGCAAGGTGGAGGGCACTAGAGGGCGAGGAAGGTCACCCATGCGTTGGACTGATCAGATTAAGTCTGCTGTGGGTGAACCTTTGCACGAGTGCACCAGGCTTTCGGCCAGCCGAGAGAAGTGGCGTATGCTCGTGGGGCGTGTGACATCTGCCCTCAAAGACGCTTCCTGATGACCACGACCACTCTGTCAAGAGTGTAACGACAAAGAAGAAGAATGGTGTTTTATAGCAGCTTGCGTGACAAATAGCAGCGCAAATATCGATTAATATCTCAAAGGTACCGAAATTTGATATCTTATATCTTTAAACGAGCAATTCTTGTATATATATAATTGGAATCTCGGAATCGGCTCCAACTCCAACTTTCGGGGGCGATAAATCGATCTAGCTAGGATTCTTTTTTGCAATTGTCATTTTATTTGTGTTTTCCGGTAATAACCAATTTGGTGCAAATGAAGTTGCACAGGTCAGCTAGTTAAACTATTAAAAAAGTACACTAGGACAATACGTAGCGTCTTTTATGGGTGACCTACTAAGATGACCGAAGAATATTTTTATGAATCACAAACATATATACTTAGTATATTCAATTAATTAATACCTAGACACTGAAAAACAGTGATCTTCATCAAACAAACAGTGTCCGGTTGTGGGAATCGAACCCACAGCCTTGGACTCAGAAAGCAGGTTCCTAAAAAAACTAGTATTAGCACATCCCCGAGATAGGCTTAGAAGATTTAATAAGTATACTTTTTTTTTAAATTCTACCACATGTAACCTTGACTGCAATCTCACCTGGTAGAAAGTGATGATGCATTCTAAAATGGTACAGGGCTAAGTTGTTAGGGAATATGGTAGTCATACCCCTAATCGGTTTCTACGCGACATCGCACCGGAACACTAAATCGCTTAGCCGCACGTCTTTGTCGTTAGGGTGGTAACTAGCCACGGCCAAAGCCTCCCACCAGACCACACCAGAGAAAATTCAAAAATGATAAATTCCTAAATTACATGTGACGGGAATCGAAGCCGAGACCTCCTTCTTAAATTCACAGCGCGCCCCGCGGTTTTCCTGGTGATGAACAAGTCTCACGTAATTGCAATAAGAAATATAATTACAAAACTGTTTCCTGAAACAAACACGGATTAAAGTAAATAAATAAATATATAAACTACGACAATACACACATCGCCATCTAGCCCCGAAGTACGTGTAGCTTGTGTTATGGGAACTAAGATGACTAATGAGTATTTTTATGAATAATGTACATAAATACTTAGAATATACATATTGGTGCAGTGGGCAGCGATCCTGCTTTCTGTGTCCAAAGCCGTGAGGTGGCCTCAACACGTACAGGCCATTGTGTGCAGTGTGTGCATGTAGTATATTATTCATCAGTCATCTTAGTACCCATAACACAAGCTAACGCGTACTTTGAGGCTAGATGGCGACGTGTGCATTGTCGTAGTATATTTATTTTATAATTTTTACAAATTTTATTAGTGTTTTTTCCTACACATGGAGGAATTATCAATTTTATAAATTTAAAATGCATATAAAAATTTTCGGAACCGACAGGATTTGAACCTGCGACTTTCTGGCGATCGCGCCTGAGCGCTTTTTCCAATTAAGCTACGGCTCTCCTACCGTGGATGCCGAAATTAGTATATGCCTTTTCACATCAGTCTTATAGCGACTGTAGCGTCATCTAGTAGGAAACTTTGCAATTTCGATCTACTTTTCCAAAGGTCCATATTACAATGAGACACGTTTGAAACAAGAGATGACAGATTGCTTTTTTATTTATTTATTTATTTTATTTATTTATTCGTAATCAACAGCGTTACAATAAAAATATATTTATAAATACTTTTACTTAAATCTAAGGCCACAAAGATTACATAAACATAGCATTTCGAAATAGTCTCGGATTTAACATAAAAATAATTAAGTTTTTAATTATAAATATTTAAAAAAGTTAATAACATAAAAGTGTGAACACAAGACGTAAAGAAACAAGGAAAGCTATTAAGACTTATCTAATAATAAAATAATAAAAATGTATTCGTCGCAGCATTTGAAAAAGCACATATTTGTGTGTGCGTGCGTGCTTGCATGCGTGCGTGCGTGTGTGTCTATGTGTTTATAAATTGATATTTATTTTATATATACATTGTTTACTTAACAAGTTTAAAATAACAAAAAGAAGTATCAAAACAATACTCAGAGTGCTTGGTTGTAATCCACGTAATGTAGTGGCCTACATTTTAAATGTAAAGTATAAACAACGAGCACAAAACGCAGTTCATTACGAGCTATTACAATGTCTACAACGGCCTGCTTTCAACGCCACAAAGGCAAAGCGACGCTGGGAAATTCCCTTGATATATTTTTACTACCAAAAAATGTGAGACATGATTGCTGAATTAAATATATTATTAATATTAACTGCTCAGAAAGAAGAAATACTCGATATTCGCTCCAGATAAGTATTTGAATAAAATTGAAACAATTGCATAAAATGTGATGTTCAGTTGTTTTCTTAATTTGAAAATATTTATTTTTATATCAAATGACGTATAAACCAGCCGACAACCTCATAAGATACCGATATCAAACCTTTTTTTTTTGTGTTCCGCTAAATATGCCGGTGTGTGTATATAAAAAGTTTACAATTGCTAATAATGTTGTACATAGTTCCAATAATCTATTCATTATAATAAAGAGTTTTTTAAGTAGACATCTCAGAAGTTACTCACAATTAGGTTAGGCGTAAGTTAACGCATATTAATTTGTTTAAGTTGTATAGCAGAGCTTTCTGTGACGTGCTCAAGCAAGCAGCATTTCTGTGTTCTTATCTTTAGGTCGCTGGTGTATCTACAGGCACATGAGCCTTAATGCCTACGCCACAAGTTGATGGACACAGAGCGGTGCTTTGTAGGACGTATCACTTGCACACCCTACGTGAAGTGTTGCTCTGTTTATAGGATTGTTTTCCCCATATTAAAATTTCATCGAGATGTTTGAATGTTGTCATACACGTTTAATACGGATTTTTGCCAATTCCGTGGCAACCGTATTATTTCTGGGTTATAAAGTAGCCCATGTTATTTCTTCTTCTTCTTTGTCGTTACACTCTTGACAGAGTGGTCGTGGTCATCATGAAGCGTCTCTGAGGGCAGATGTCACATGCCTCACGAGCATACACCACTTCTCTCGGCTGGCCGAAAGCCTAGTGCACTCGTGCAAACACCCACAGCAGACTTATTTGGTCGGTCCATCGCATGGGTGACCTTCCTCGACCTCTAGACCATGACCATGGGACCATGTTATTTAAGTTATGCCAAAAATCAAGTCTATTGATTTCTTAGTTAGGGTGTATATCTAGGACAAACAAACAAGCACTAGTCGCTTGGCTATTCTATTATTGGCTATCGCAAGAGCTAGCTTCGAATTTGAAATTCCCAACTGAATTTGAATACGTAACTATAACATAATTAATTTAACGGGCGTCTCTTAGACTATCTGCTTCGTTATCGCTTAAATTGAAAACACTCATTTAATTCCGCCCGGGGTATTTTTATATTGTAATGTTTGCAAACGCATCTTAATTATTTTTTCGGACTACATTAAAGAATCTTTTAAAATTACTGACCACAAAGCCCAGCGGCCCAAGTCTGCTTTGTCATTATATCTCAGTGATCAGTTGTCACCACCCCCTTCTTTCCGCGGGTGTCGTACGAGGTGACTAAGGGAAAATAACGTAGAGCAGCAGCGTCCTCTGTGCTACTACTACCATCTACTGCGATCACCAACCCGCCTGGTGATTATGGGCAAATCCTCCAGTAGGGAGAGATCTTCCTTTAGTCCAGCAGTGGACTGTAATAGGCTGTTGTTGTTGATGATGATGATGATCTATCAATTTGTGATAACCTAGTGCATAAGGCTTCGGTTTCCATTTCAGGTAATCCCCGGTACGCACCTTTAACATTTTGGAGTTATGTGCGTTTTAAATTTACGCATTTACATTTAAAGGAGAACATCGTGAGAAAACTTGCATGCCTGAGTGTTTTCATAACGTTCTCAAAGGCGTGTGAAGTCTAGCAATTCCCACTTGGCCAGTGTGGTAGATACGGCATAAACCTTTTCATTTTGAGCGGAGACCCGTACCCTGTCGTGGGCCGGTAATCGCTTAACAATGAGAAGCAAACATCATTTTATTAATTGGTTTTTTTTATTAGAACATTATACAAATGTTGAACAGATGCAGGCGTTGCTTTGCGGAAATCCGTAGTATATTATAAAAATTAATTTGCTATACTCCGCGAACAGCAGGAGAATCTGTATAGTGTAATTTATAATTTCTTCGATCCTTATACTCCACACCAAACAGATCTTCGGCAATGTACCATCTACTATTAACGGCCGATTGGCGCAGTGGGCAGCGACCCTGCTTTCTGAGTCCAAGGACGTGGGTTCGATTCCCACAACTGGACAATATTAGTGTTTTGAACATGTTTTCAGTGTCTGGGTGTTTATCTATATATTATAAGTATGTATGTATATTATTCATAAAAAGTATTCATCAGTTATCTTAGTACCTATAACACAAGCTAGGCTTACTTTGGGACTAGATGGCGATGTTTGTATTGTCGTACTATATTTATTTATTTATTTATCATCTACGCACATATCGCTCCGAAACCGGAGCATCCTCAGCATTGTTGACTTTACAATCGGTCGGTTTTTGCATCATACAACCTGACAAAAATAAACTCCTGTATTATTTTAATGAAAAAAGTTTTATAATACCTACCCCTCTCGTAACGAATAGCGGGTATTATCGGATGGCGGGGTGAGTCGGTTGGTGGGTTATTACGTCCAGACCATCTCTCTGACACGGATAAATTAGATAGCTGCAGATTATACTTGCTTAATGCTTTTTTCAGAGAAGTTTCGCTGGAGTAAGGCACTGAGGTATAGGTTTTTTGTGAAACCATTTTTCAGCTGCAGATTTCTATTATTCATAGTATACAATTTTACAATAAATTAATAGTTGATATCTTGGAGATGCAGTGGCGTGCATAGAGGGTATGCACAGCTTATGCGGATAATATAAAATGCAGAAAATCCCCAATACCACTTATAAATACTTAAGGGTAGGCTTTTTATAACTCTTACAATGTCTATCCTTAAGTTTTTTATAACTCGTACTGGAGATGTTCTTCATTTTGTATCATCTGTATACCCTGTGCATAACTTCTATGCACGCTACTGTGGAGATGTCTCTTAAAAGGATTATAATTTTTTTTTCTTACTAATTTTTTAAAGTAGTATAAGTACAAGATATGTAAGGAGGCCGTACCAGTTCTCAACCCACGACTAACAACAAAATTACTGCAACTGAATCGACCTAAACTAAGGACAGTTGTAGGTATGATAACAGGGCACTGCCCACTAAACAAACACCTTTCCATTTTAGGTATAACTGACAGCCCTCTCTGCAGAGCATGCATGGAGACGGAGGAAACACCGATACACGTAATGCTCCAATGCAACGGAGTAGCAGAACAACGCGCAGCACACCTTGGCTCCTCAGCAACACTCCATGAAGCACTCGGCGACCTGGGCGGCCTGCTAAGCTTTTGGAGCGAGCTCGGCTGGCTGGAGTGATCCAGCGGGGAGCCGCATCAGTGGCCATACGTACAACGGACGGTCCCAGACCAACCAAGTGCGGAAAAGGCCCAGGAACAGAAGAAGAAGAAGAAGAAGATATGTAAGCGACACTCATTCGACACTGGGGTATCTTGTCAAATAGTTGTGTGTAAAAATAGTGTCAAAATTACTCAATGTGTTACAAAAATATAAATTTTAATATTGTATAAGAAGCAGGCGTCACTTTGCGGATTCCCATTATACGTTATGAAAATTCAGCTTAACAAGCTATACTTCGCGGAGAGCAAGAGAATCTGTATGATGTGATTTATATTTACTTTAATCTTTTATCAATTATTCATTGTCAAGTCAACATCTCCTGAACATGCTCCGGTGTCATAGCGAACCGTGCGTAGAGGGTACATTGCCAATGATCTGTTATGTGTGGAGTATAAAGGCTGAAGAAATTATAAATAATGCCATACAGATTCTCGGAGTATAGCAAGCTAAGTTTAATTTTCGTAATATAAATTGAATCTATTAAGAATACTGTGACGAAAAACTCATAAAAATCAAAAAAAACCTAATAACCAATATTGATTAATTACAACACTATAACTTTACAATAAATTGGATGAATATAGTTAATGAAAAATTATATATTAAATTTTCATACAAAAAGAGTGCAAGATCTTTGCCTTATTGGAATCAGACATGGAAAATACTGTTTCCCACTATTATAACTAGATGGCGCTATTTCAATTCCATACAAATCGTAGTAAACTCTAACGCGATCAAACAAGCAGAAAATATCACACAACGTCCCACTGTTGCCGCCAGTCCTTTCAACAAAGATTTCCCGTAAGAGATTGCTTTCAGCAATAAGGACGTCTTTGTTTTCTGTGCATGTGTTTAATGTTCAACATAGTTTCAACAATCTTTTCAATATAATAAAGAGTTTGTTCATTTAGTACCTAATCTAAGAAGTTACCCAAAGTAAGGTAGTAGTAGCAGTAGAAGCTTTTTGTGACAGGTCGTCTGGGGAAGTACTACCACCAAGCTTATATGTGCCGCCAACAAAGATTTCCTCTAAGAGATTGCTTTCAGCAATAAGGACGTCTTTGTATGTCAACTATTTTCTGTTCATGTGCGTTTTTATTTGGGTTCAATGAATTGTTACGACTGATTCAGACTCTATTCAACAAAGTTAGTTTTTTTGTTCCTCTCCGACAAATCTTTGCAGTTGTGTTCCAGTTCGAAATCAAAGATACCAAATATTCCGAACGGCGAGCGTTTTGCAATTCAATTCCTTTGCGTTATTCAACGGCCGGCGTGCGGGAAGCTGTAAAAGATTAGAGAAAAACGAGATTAAACAAAGTAAGCCTGAAATAAGAATCGTTTAATTTATCGACTTTAAGTGATGTTTTCGCTACAAAAACCTATACTAATATTAAGAAGAGGAAAGATCTTTTTGTTAGAGTTTGCCCAATAAACTTAGAAACTACTGGACCGATTTGAACTATTTTTTTTTACCAATAGAAATCTCAATGATTACGAAATAGCTAAAGCTAAAATTAAAAAAATTAGGGATCCGTTGAGAAAATTGCAGTAACGTAACCTGAAGTAGCAAAATCTTGGCAGTAAAATTCATTAAACTTTTGACTGTACACAAAAGTTATGTACTACATGATTCAAGTAAATATTACTTCACTTTTTTAATAAGAACGATTTATTGCACGGGCAGCAATTTGGTTTTACACGGGGTCGCTCAACAACCGATGCTGGTGTTGAGTTAGTAAAAAATATATTTGAAGCCTGGGAGAAGTCACCGGACGCACTTGGCGTCTTCTGTGACTTGTCCAAGGCTTTCGATTGTGTACAACATGAAACATTAATCAGGAAACTACACCACTATGGAATTCGGGGCATAGCTCTAGATTTAATGATTTCCTATCTTAATGATAGAATTCAAAAAGTTGACGTGAACGGAAAGCGGTCTAACGGGTCATTTGTGCAAATTGGTGTCCCCCAGGGATCTATATTAGGACCCTTCCTATTCCTCATTTACATGAATGACCTTCCTTACCTAGCTGAGGACAATCACGGGATAGTATTGTTTGCTGATGATACAACATTGATGTTTAAAATTAAACGTCGTGAAAAAAATCTTGACGATGTTAACATATGTCTCGCTAAAGTAGTACAATGGTTTGAGGCTAATAACTTAGCTCTTAACGGAAAAAAAACGAAGAGTATTAAATTCACACTACCGAATGTTAAACAAGTAAAAACCATTGTACAACTTAATAATGAGGAGTCGGATTTGGTGGATACGACAATCTTTTTAGGAATAACTTTAGATGCTAAGCTTCAATGGGGCCCACATATAAATAATTTAGCGAACAGACTTAGTTCTGCAGCATACGCGGTAAAAAAGATTCGTCATATGACAAACATAGAAACTGCTAGGCTTGTTTATTTTAGTTATTTTCACAGCATTATGTCCTATGGCATTTTATTATGGGGTAATGCTGCTGATATAGATTCTATTTTCGTCCTGCAGAAAAGGGCTGTTCGTGCGATATATAAAATGGGCCCAAGAGAGTCATTAAGGGATAAATTTAAAGAAGTTAAAATAATGACGGTGCATAGTCAGTACATATATGAAAATTTAATTTATGTCCATTAAAATATATCAAAATTTAAAAAGAAAATGCACTGTAACAATATTAATATTAGAAGCAAAAATAAACTCGTTGTGCAGTTTACTAGGCTACAAAAAATTGCAAATTCATTCAAGGGCAATTGTATATTATTTTATAACAAATTACCAAATGAAATCTTTGAGTTGTCTCTCAATAAGTTCAAAGTTTATATAAAACGTAAGCTTACAGAAAAATCCTATTATAACATTAAGGATTATTTAAACGATAAAAAAGCTTGGGTGTGAATTGCTCTAGCTTCATAGCTTAATTTAAATTTACTGGAAGATGGTGATAACAAAAAAATAAATTTACCCGGCTAAGTTTGTTGTGGGCTCTTCTTAGACCAGGGCGCATTTGGAACCCTCGTAGCTTTAGATTTAAGTTGGCGAACGAAGTTATCACCATCCCGTTACAATTATGTAAACAATTATGTATGAACGCTTCATAAGTGCCTGTGATAGGTCTACATGAATAAAGAAATTTTGAATTTTTTGAATTTATAATCTTAATTATAATGATAATAAAGAAATAAACCTAAAAAAAATCGCACATTTTTTTAAATCTGCAATTAACGCGGTAGATGTCGCGGGCAACAGCTAGTTCAGAATATTTTTAACGACCACGAGGGTCATATCCATTTTTTCGCATTATTTAATTTTGCGCGAGTAGAATCACGGGACAAAAACACTAGGCTAGTGTATCAAAACAAATATTATGTTACATTTATTGAAAAGCAAGCATGATAAATAAATATTACGTATGTACTCTATTTCCCACAGATAAGTAAAAGCTTTTTAAAAGTATTCGTAAAGATGATTACAGACTGCTTCAAAACTTTAGCCAAATATTATCATTTAAACAATCGGTGTTTAACGTTTTTTAAATTAAAAACGGTTAATTACTAATGTCCTAATAATTTTTTAATATTAATATGAAATTTTAACAATTTCTGCGTAGGAAGCCTGTCTTTATTTCTCGGTTAGTTTTCTTTAATTCAGCCCGTAGAATTATAACGTACAGCTGATTAATTAACTTATTCAGTCATATTAGTTCAGTTGCTTCCCGAATATTCACATGTTAAATTTTTTATTGAAAATTGTATTCGGTAGTAATTAATGTTGCATAAAGTTTAACCTGGATGGTAAATGACAGAAGGGATTAGAGTTGGCATAGAATACGATTTTTCCCCCTTACAAAAGCAAGTTGCCAAATAATACATTATGAAAAATGAAAAAATGAAAAATAATTTATTTGTTATCTCAATTTCATTAACAATAGGCCAAGACCTCCATTTAAGTTTGGAAAAAACCTGTATTTGTAGGTCTCAAAAAAATCGACTCTCTCTTTATAAGTTAGCCCTTGACTGCAATATCACCTTTTGGTTAGTGATGATGCAGCCTAAGATTGTAACGACCTAACCTGTTACGGAGTTCGTCAGTTTTATTGAACCCCTGAGGTTTTACGCGACATCGTACCGGAACGCACTTGGACTGCTGCGCATGGCTTTGTATGTTGCAGCAGTGTGCGACAGCTTTACACGTAGTTTTTTCATTTCATTTGTTAAATCACTGGTTAGCGGAGCCTTTCGCTTTGCTGTTTACATCGCGTATGCTTTTATATCCTTCGTACAAAATAAAATAACATATTTACCATTAAAATATAATTTGACGGCCGAGTGGCGCAGTGGGCAGCGACCCTGCTTTCCGAGTCCAAGGCCGTGGGTTCGATTCCCACAACTGGAGAGTGTTTATGTGATGAACATGAATGTTTTTCAGTGTCTGGGTTTTTATCTGTATATTATAAGTATTTATGTGTATTATATTCATAAGAAAAAAAATTCATCAGCTATCTCAGTACCCATAACACAAGCTACGCTTACTTTGGGGCTAGATGGCGATGTGTGTATTGTCGTAGTATATTTATTTATTTATTTATTATTTATACTTAAACTACCTACCTAGGCTAAGCACCTGTTTACTTTTATCGATACATACATCGGTACAGTTAAATAGAATTGGAGTATCTGTCTGTGTTTTCAAAATAATCGCCTCTTGAAGTCTCATTCAAGAGAAGGAGGAGGTCATTACAAAAGCATTTTCCAGATGTGGGAATCAAATCTGCGTACATGGGCCGTCATGTAGGTATACCAAGTTATCTTCGCTACTACTTGTAGTACGAAAAAAACGTCTAGGTATTCATTAAACCATAATCTGTAAGTGATATAGCAGCTGTATTAAACTCTAATCGAATTCCTTTATAAAAGTATAAATCTGTCGTCCATTATAGCTAATGCAGATTTATAAAATAACACGCACCTAACTAGACTAGGTTTAAACTAAATAAAACAATTACAAATTAGAACTCTAAAGACAATAACAGGAATAAGTATAGGCAAAGAAAAAAGTACAGTACTATAGAAGTAGTTTTAGATATTAAAAAATAGGTTATCTAATAGCAAAGACACTATTTCTCAAACACTTTTTTAAATCCAATAAAATTGTGGAATAACTTAAGAGGTAATAGAAAGACAAGATTTGTAGTATCCAATGTCGCGACTGCTATGGTAAAAGGCTGAATCGATTCATTGTGCCTAAAATCTATACTTATAATAAAACTGTAACTGGAAGATTTCTGTACATTTAATATATTTTGAAAATTTTGACCGGGGGATGCTTTATAATCCGGTCTGAGTCCAAAACAGATTTTTATTTATTTTTTGTCAGTCTGTCAGTCTGTCTGTCTGTCCGGGCATACCGCGAAAACTACTGAACGGATTTAAATAAAATTTGGTATAGTGGTATCTGATTTTACATCCCGCTGATCAACACATATGTTGACCCGGAATATCAGCGGGATGAAAAATTTTAACAATTTTACTTCATAGCTCCGTTAAATTTGAACCGATTTTAAAAATTATTTTTTTATTTTAAAGTGTATACTATAAAACATGTAGTGTCTAATTTTAATGAAGATCTGATAAATATTGCCGGAGATAAAGGACTTAATTTTTCACAAATAACAGCAAGTAGCAAGGCGTATTGGACAACGATCGAATACATGCGATTCATAATACTTAATATTATAAATGCGAAAGTTTGTGAGGGTGGATTCGCTAGTCCGCTAGTCTTAATTAAAATTGAATTCTTAGGAAAGATAATAAGGTAAGTGTACTAATTCCATATCAAGGAATGAGGGGTCGATTGAACGATTGGTGGTGCAAGGACAGATCGACGAAAAAAAGGCCAACGGTCGCCTATTAGATGGACAGATAAGATGGACAATTGGTGACCCCAGACAGCTGTGGTGGAATGCTTCCTACACGCTACAAACCGCCAAAAGTAGAGAAGATTAAGAAAGAATAAGAAACCTAACGCCATTCAATTCATCACAGTAGACACGACCTCTCAGTTACGGCTAAGAACAAGAGCCAAAGTAGTTCTTAAGAAGTTTTTTTTTTCAAAAGTTTTCTTAATCAGGAGAACTAATTTCTTAATTCTTTAATAAGCTTCGAGTGTTATTTGTTTTAGACATTTTTTTTTTGTATTCATTTGCGTAAAAATATTATTAATTATAGGTAATGTTGTATTGTATTACAGTTTTTAGTGTATATCAGATGAGCGTTTACTAGCCAACAAACAGTTTGTTGGCTCATTTATGGATCTTGAAAATTAAAAAAAAAAAAAAATGGGGTGCCTGCCGGTGATCAAACTCGGTAGCTCCAAAAGAGACAACCTAAACAGACTATCACCTCTTCTCTGGTTTCCCTTCAAAACGTACACATCTTCAGTAATAGAATATGTTACTAAAAAATAAAAAGTTGGCCCGTGGAAAACACGAAAAATTCCATAAGAAAGCAAATAATTTATTGAAGTCGCACGAACCACTTCCAGATAAGGCTCTGTACGAACAATAAACCCCGTATCTATCTCCAATATTCAAATATACCGGGTTCTTGCCAAGAACTGCATGCGGAATCAGAGCTCGATTGCTTTTGGCATTGTTTCGGCGTTACACAGCGTTATTGCGGCACCACTTTGTTTATTTTAACGCCGTTTTCAATACTTAATACCGGCGCTGTATTGGATACAGGCAGCGAAAGTTTTTTTTTATAAATCATTTACAGGATGTCATATGGTGCCAAACTTTCAGTTCACGCGTCGTAAAGTTATATTTTCTTTGAATTTATTAATTTGCTTAAGGCACACAAAGAAGTAAATTTTAGAAAGAGAAAAAAAATCTACACAAAATTAACCTAACACATAACAAGCTACGCTTACTTTGGGGCTAGATGGCGTTGTGTGTATTGTCGTAGTATATTTATTTATTATTATTATTTATTTATTAACCTATCAGCTACTTTACTGTTTTCCTTGTATTTTTCTTATTGTGTTGTATTGCAATAAAGTTTTTCTATTCTATTCTACTTTAAAACGCTATTATGTTACTTTTTTACATTTGCGTTAAAATAACACGGATGCTTAATTTCTTTAGTAATACAATATGGCCGATACGCAACGTTAGGAGCGTATCGTTCGATTTTGCTTTAAAAATACTTAAAATGTTCTATTTTCAAAATATGATTCCAATTTAACGTCATCATACTTGTCCACTACAGGGCACGGGTCTCCTCCCACTATGAGAAGGGGTTAAGGCCGTAGTTCACCACGCTAGCCCAGTGCGGATTGGTGGACTTCACACTCATTTGAGAACATTATGGAGAACTCTCAGGCATGCAGGTTTCCTCACGATGTTTTCCTTCACCGTTGAAGCAAGTGATATTGTAGTTGCTCAAAACATATATAACTTATACTTGGCATTGTCCCGCTGTCGCATATTAATATATAACAATATGTATTTTGTATATATTATTTGTTTATAAATTATTTATGTATTACTATGTACAATCTTGTTAATATTTAGATATATTGTTTATTTTTAGTAGTGTTTGTATCAAAATTTCGGGTACATAAATAGTCGATAAGGAAACAATAATAAAAGTGAGAGGGGCGTGCTGGGTTCCGAACCCGGCCCCCAGAGAGTAAATCCGAAGTCCTAACCGCTAGTCTAAAACCGCTTATACCGTGACATGGACAGACTAACCTCTTGGTTTGTTCTCCTATACATACTGTATAAACTACAGCAGAATCTTTGCGAGTTCCTTTCTTTCCTTAGCTTCACAATAGCTAAACTTTTACCATTACCCGACAAGGGAAACTTCATAGAATACACGTACACTATCGGTCACAAACAATGTACATTCTGAGATAGCGGGACAATGTTCGAAACTTTGATTGATTGATTGTATTCTTTATATTCTACAGTATTTCTACAATAAACTACCCATTGACATCTTGAAGATGTCACTTAAAAAGTTCAATGTTTATTTTATTTTATTATTTTCATAAATTGTGATTGTGAACATAAGATACATGAAGTGTACAAAGGAAAGATTATCTCGAGTAATTTCTTTAGTAATACAATATGGCCGATACGCAACGAAGTTAGGAGCGTATCGTTCGATTTTGCTATAAAAATACTTAAAATTTCTATTTTCAAGACATGATTCCAATTTAGCGTCATCATACTTGTCCACTACAGGGCACGGGTCTCCACCCACAGTGAGAAGGGGTTAAGGCCGTAGTCCACCACGCTGGTCCAGTGCGGATTGGTGGACTCCACACGCCTTTAAGAACATTTCAGAACTCCCAGGCATGCAGGTTACCTCACGATGTTTTCCTTCACCATTAAAGCAAGTGATATTTAATTGCTTAAAGCGAACATAACACCACTGCTGCAAATATTTTTTTATTATTTTATTTTATTACTAGCTGTTGCCCGCGACTTCGTCTGCGTTTGATTTTGTTTTTTCATGTGACATTAAATTTAGCTGCAGTTCTAAAAAAATTAAAGTATTCGCTAAGCCTTAAATGAGGGGTTTGCTGCCGTCCACTGTGAGGTTCTGTTCTCTATCTCCAACCACAGTTTGGGCAAAATTAAACACATATTATAACCTCTATAGTATAAAAATAATTATTTAAATCGGTTATAATTTGTCGGAGTTATGGTGTAAAATCGTCAAGCACTTTCATCCTATCTCCCAAAGGAACCGAGCTTAATGTATATGTAATAAAAAGTATCCTATAATACTTCTAACACTTCCAAGAATATGTGTACAAAGTTTAATGAGGATCGGTTAAGTAGTTTTTGCGTGAAAGCGTAACACACAAACTTACATTGACATTTATAATATTAAGTAGGGATAATGTATGGATACTTTTTGTGGCCAGCGTTGTACAAGTGCGTGGAAAATGGATATTCTTACGAAAGTAGGTGAACCATGGAGCGATGCCCCGGGATACCGTCCAGCCTACAGAGTCATGTTAGTTTACTTCGGGGAAAAACATTATTACTTTGTTTATTTGTGTACAACATTGTTAAAGCATTAAAAGTAGTGAGAGATAAGACCATTATACTCGCCACTGCACCAACGAGGTCGACAGAATTGTATTTAAAGATAGATTTATTAAAAGTATCATTGTTTCAATTCTACACAGTTAAATTTAAAAAAGACTCGAGAAAGTATTCTTTATTGCACAGTTAGAAACACATATATCATCGACATAAAACGACATATCGATATGAGTTGTACAATTGGCGGCCCTATCGCTACAAAGCGATCTCTATTTTTGTATGGAAAGTGTTTTTGTGTTATCTCCCGCGTTCGGCTAGGTTAAACAAACGGCGCCGATAAAATTCCTTGTTTTATGCACTCGTGATACAATCTCCTAGTATCAGTGGCGTGCACTTCATACATGCACAAAAGCACTGCCTACTCTAAAATTTATATATAACTGGTATATGAGGAGTTTTATGTAATTTCCCTGCTGTATGCATATCCTGGTAAGAAATCCAGTAAGAACGCCACTGCCTAGTTTGTTTTACTAGCTGCATGTTTTGAATAGATTTTAAATATATATTAGTATGTAGCCGTACCGTATATATTTTTTTTATTATATATATCTCTGATTTACTAGTAGTCTTGGTCTGTTGTGATGCACTCAATCTCTGTTCTAAATAACTCTAAGATTAGTTCGCGCTTGAGACAAACGTACGTAATATATACTCCAAAAGAAGTGTTATTTTGAATTCCATATAAACCCTTTACCTTTTACTATCCCGAGATGAAGTGACCCTGTGCCAAATTCTACCTTTTGTAATTTAAGCACCACCTACTACACTTAAAAAAATACGACTATTTTTTCCAATATAAATGATTCTAAGATTCCAATATAAATGAATCGTAGCTTGATCAATTTATCGCCCCCAAAAAAATTAAATTAAATGATAAAAAAATTAAATTAAATGATATATATTTATCTATAAAACACGAATAAAATGATGAAATTATCTAGCACATTTTCTGACCATTATAAATTATAACTGCTCCAATCGTCTTGACTGTAAACGCGCTGATATTTTTATGATAAACAATCTGAAATTTAATTTTTATATTATTCTTTAGAAAAATTCTAATTTGTAAAGTAAAATTATTTTCAAGCTCCTATTTAACATAATGATGAAAAAAAAAAAATTTAAATATTTTTGACCTACACCAAATAACTTTAAAAATATTCTGAAAAACAGTTTAACATTATTTTGAAATGCCCTGACGTGGCTACATGTGGATAAGCTCATTTTATCAATATTGTGTATGTAATGTACTTAATAAAACGACGGACTATCGCAGAATGGTTTATTGGTAGAACAACATAATGAAGTGCGGGCTAATTATTAAACTACCTACATTACACTGCTCTTCTCCAAATTTAACTATTGGATTTACATAAAAGCCAATAAAAAAAAACTAAATATTTACATCACTTAATTAATTACAATTTCATCATCTTTTTGACCCGCGGTCTTAATGCCATACGAAGAGGACTATTCGTATTGGGAATCGCTTGAGAAGGTGAAGGTGCCTTTACTAGCTGATTTTCTGTATCTGTTACAGGAGACGAACCGACAACAGAATTATCGAAACTTTTGAACGCTTCATCATTCATCTCTCTTTCTCCCGAGTTTTCATTATCCACCATGCCTGTTAAAGTATACCTAGATTTTTTATAATTTTTGTCAAGTATTTGATCAACGTGTCTTCTACTAGTACGATTGTCATCGTCTGTTTTGACAACATAGGAGACGGGACCGGTTCTATCCAACACTACACCTTCCTTCCATTTTACTAAATTATTATTATAGTTCCGGACCAGAACCCGGTCTCCAGTGCTCATTTCTCGCAATGAGCCACCGCGACGTTCTTCTTGACTTGATTGTTTATCGCGAATGACATCTCTGGTATTCGGTCGTAAAAGATCTAACCTGCCGCGTAACCTGTGTCCCAAAAGTGCTACGGAGGGTTCTTTTTGAGTGGTACAATGTTCTGTATTTCTATATGTAAATAAAAATGTACATAACGCTTTTTCTAAATTCACGTTTTCGATTATAGCCTTCTTTAATACTAGCTTTACAGTTTTAACAACGTTTTCAGCTGCACCGTTACTCGATGGATGATATGGGGCGACTAATATTCGCTTGATTCCATTCTTATTCAAATAATGTAAGTATTCGGATGAAGAAAATGGTGGACCATTGTCGCTCACAATGACCTTGCATAGACCGAACCGGGCAAATATTTTGCGCAGGCAAGATATAACGGTAGCTGCCGAAGTATTTGGCACTGGTTCCACTTCCAACCATTTGGAATGAGCATCTAAAATAACTAAATAATATTTATTACGAAACGGACCTAAAAAGTCAACATTCAACCGCGACCAAGGCTCCACCGGCCACTCCCACGAGTGCAGCGGCGCGGGCGGCGGCTGTGCGCGCAGCGCGGCGCATGCGGTGCACTCGCGACACACGCGCTCAATATCGGCGTCCAAGCCGCTCCACCACAGATAGTTCCGAGCCAGCTGTTTCATTTTAACAACGCCTATATGCCCGGAATGTAATTCGTCTAACACAGCGGAGTGCAAACTGGCAGGGATAATTACTCTATATCCCCAAACCAAGCATCCCTGTTCTAAAAAAATATTTTCCCGCCTTAAATGATATTGTTTGTAACGATCCGATTCAATTTGTTCGGGCCATCCGAACTTAACATACCCTACAATTTTGTTTAAAGTAGTGTCTTTAGCAGTTTGATATTTAATTTCGTGAAACGTTATAGGCAATTTGTCCTCTATAAAAAATAAATAACTATTATTTCCGTTATTATTACTTGAAACGATACTTTGACGATTAACGTTTTCTTCTAAAGGCAAACGAGACAACGCATCTGCGAAACAGTTTCTAGCCGAAGAAATAAATTCGATGTCAAAGTTGTACGCAGCTAAGCGAACTGCATATCTCTGTAAACGGCTAGCCGCCGTTTGCGGAATACCTTTGTTTTTACCGAAGATATAGCTTAAAGCCTTATGATCGCTGCGCAAAATGAAATGCCGACCAAACAGATACTTATCATGCCTGCTGACTCCAAACATTATGGCTAAGGCTTCTTTATCTAGCTGCGAATAATTACGCTCGGCCTCATTAAGAGTACGCGAGGCGCAACTGATAAGACGTTCCGATCCGTCGGAGTAGCGGTGCGTGAGAACCGCGCCGAGTCCATACGCGCTACTGTCCACCGACAACAGCAACGGTAACTTGGGATCGTAGTGTGCTAGCACAGGCGAACTACTGAGAATGTTTTTAACTCTTTTGAAGGCACTTTCACATTCGCAACTCCAATACCATTTTACATTTTTCTTTAGTAAATCGTATAAAGGTTTTAATACAGAACTCATGTTAACACAAAATTTATTGTAAAAGTTAACGAGACCAATAAAACTTTTTAATTGCGTTACGTCTTTCGGTGATGGCGCCGAAACAATAGCTTTTATCTTATTTGCATCAGTGTGTAGACCCTTTTTATCAATTTTGTATCCTAAGTATGTTACACTGTCCTTAAAGAATTCACATTTAGACCAATTTACTCGCAACCCGGCCTCTTTTAATCGGGCTAAAACGGCACGTAAATTTTTACAATGAGTCTCTCTGTCTTTGCCAGTCACACAAATATCGTCCTGAAAAGCTACAGTAGAGGATAAGCCACACAGAGTTTCTTCGATCAACTTTTCAAAATACTCAGGAACACATTTTATTCCAAAAGGTACTCGCTTGTAAACGAAGGTGCCTATGTGTGTAGTTATAGCGGTCATGGGTTGCGAGTCCTCCGTTAATAACACTTGCTGATAGGCGTGGGACAAGTCTAATTTAGAAAACTGTTCGCCTCCCCCAAGGGTAGCAAATATATCTTCAATTTGTGGAAGA
Source organism: Pararge aegeria (assembly GCF_905163445.1). Classification (NCBI taxonomy): domain Eukaryota; kingdom Metazoa; phylum Arthropoda; class Insecta; order Lepidoptera; family Nymphalidae; genus Pararge; species Pararge aegeria. The sequence goes on along the minus strand of NC_053204.1, from coordinate 4,030,743 downwards.
GGATAATGAAAATCTTTTAATAGCGGATTAATAGTGACCTTAGTCTCCACAAATACGAATGTCTCCATTTTTTTTTATTATAGGAACAATAGGCGTACCGTAATCAGAACGGTCTACCTTATAAATGACGTCATCTCGCTGCAACCGCTCCAACTCGCGCTCGACCGGCGCGCGAAGTGCGAGGGGAAGCGGGCGCGATTTAACGAAAATTGGAGTCTTGTCAGCTAAATGCAACTGCATTCGAGTTTTAAAAGTCCCAAGCCCATCAGCAAAAACCTCGGGAAATTCTTTCCTTAATAATTCTATAGTATTATCATTTTCGCATCTTTCGGATAAATTATGGCAATTTGTGATATCGATTTGTAAAATTCTTATCCAGGCACGGCCTAGTAAAGGAGGGCCGCCGTTTTCAACAACATACAACGGTAATTTATACAAACGATTTTTACATTGTACATTTACCATAATATATCCCAGAGGTTCAATAACACTACCTGTGTAAGATCTTAACCTTAAATTTTTATGTTGTAAACAAACGCTAGAAAAATGATTATCATAAAAATGCTTTGAAATTACAGAGATCTTACTACCAGTATCTATTTCAAATTTAACTACAGACTTTTCTACGTTTAATTTGATATAATACGGGCCGTCATTACCCTCGCAAATTATATTATAAAAATCTAAAACACTGTCATCGGAATCATTAAAAAACAACTGACCTTTTGTGTTTTTCTGTATAACCGCATCACTACACTTATCAACATTACCGCACACGACCTTCAGGTGGCCCCTCTGCCCACACGAATCACAGCTGTAGAACTTGTAGCGGCACCGGGACGGCGGATGCCCGCTGCGCCCGCAACGCCAGCAGCCGCGCCGTGAGCCCTCGAGGCTCAGCGCACCGGCCCTGGCCGCCGCGTCTGCCTGCACGCCACCCGCTCCCTCGCGCCGTTTCATGCGCCCGCGCTCCGCGCGCGCTGGTGAGGATCTGATGCGATGCAGCCCTTCCGAGATGGCGCTGGAACTCGCCCCGGACGCTGCCTCCGCTGCATGTCTCTCCGCTGCCTCGAGCGCCAATGCGAGTTCTATTGCTCGCTTATAATCGATGTTCCGCTCGGCAAACAATCGTGACCTCATATCTTCACTTTGAAGGCCAGAAACAAACTGGTCTCTCAAATTTACCTCCAAAGAATCCCGAAAATTGCAATGTTTGGCGAGATGTTTTAGACTTTTCAAATAATCACTCACTATCTCCCCTTGCTTTTGCTTCCTTTGCCGGAACATATGTCTCTCTGCGATCTCCGACCTTTGTGGCTCCAAGTGGTCTTTGACAATCTTCACTAATTGTTCAAACTTCTTGTCTTCCGGTAAATCCGGGGAACACAAGTCGCACATCAATTCGTAACATGCAATGCCGACATGTGTTACCAACGTGGCCACGTGTAAATCTTCACTGATGTTATTTAACGCAATAAATTGCTTCACCCGACGACAATATGCATCCCAGTTGTGGGAACTAACGTCAAAAGGCTCGATTTTACCAAAAGGCATGATTTTAATTAAAATAACCGACTGCGCCAAAATGTAATGTACTTAATAAAACGACGGACTATCGCAGAATGGTTTATTGGTAGAACAACATAATGAAGTGCGGGCTAATTATTAAACTACCTACATTACAGTGTACAGTATTGTGTGCTGTATATGAAATCATTAAAAAAATGAATTGGGTGTGCTGTTCATAAAATTAATGAAAAGAATTAATTGATATTCATTATGCAACGGTTGTGCCAAATCTAGGTAACAAACAAACTTATATACAAAAATGAAAGTGCAGACCCACTTTCACTTCTGTAATATTAGTATGGATAAACTCAAAAACGAACGAAGAATTACTTATCCAAAGAACAGAGTCTGCATATTCAAACAAAAAACTTTGCATATACCTAGGCCAAAATTCCCAAAGTTGTAACTTGGAAAACTTTGAACAGATATAGCCCGAGAGCCACCGGCCGTTTGACAGAGTTCGCACATTCAAAGGAAAAAATGCCTAAACATAGACCAAAATGTGCAAAGAAACTGGGAAAACTTTAAACGGGTATAGTCAAAGAGCCATTGACCTTCGATTAAGTTCGCACATTCAAATAAAAAACTTAGTATATACGTTGATCAAAATTTGCAATGTAATTTGGACTGTTTTGAACAGATTTGGTATCCTTAGTCAATTTGCATTTCAATGAAGCACGATTTAAATTTTCTAAACTTCATTAAAGTCTCTGCGGGGTCATGCCGAAAATTACTAAAAAAACATCAAAATCATACATTCTTTCACAATTATAATATCAGTATGGATTATATACATATATACACACACAGATCTATTTGCAAGTATTGCAAGTTTCATGCCTTCAGAAAATGCTGACTTTGAAAGGACCCAGATAAAAATACTTCTTATGCTCATGACTGCAAACTTACCTGATGGTAAGGGATGATACCGTCTAAGATGGTAGGTAATGGCTTAATAGGGCTAACATGTAAGGGAGTACGCCAGTTCTATTTAAGCCATACCCCTTATCGGTTTCTTCACGACATCACGTGCGGGAAATCGAACCCGGAACCTCCAGTTTCAAACCACAGCACTCACCGCTGTACCAGGGCAAACGTCACACACTATGCCACCGGCTCTCAGACTATCAGTACCTCTGACATTTAAGCCAGCCGAAGTTAATTACTCCAGACCCTCCGGCGTGTTTGAGTTTGAAATTTGAATTCTGCTGCTCGAAACAGACATGACAATCTTACAGTTTAAGCAAATTACGCCGTCCTTACCTTGAACTATAATAACATAGTCTTTGTGGGACAAAAATTTAATTTATAAACAAAAAGAAGCATTCCAATTACTAGAAATAGACATAAATTAGAAACCGTGTACACGACTAATATAGAAACATTAAAAACCACTCCACTTTAGAATGGTTTCTCGAACAAACAGTTAGTCACATACCGTTCAGCAGTAAACAGTAATTATTTATTGGATAGAAGCAGGCGTTACTTCCAAATATATTATGAAAATTAAGCTTAATTTGCTATACTCCGCGAACAGCAGGAGAATCTCTATGGTGTTATTTATAATTATGTACTTCAATCCGAATACTCCACACCAAACAGATTCTCGGCAATGTACCCTCTACGCACGTTTCGCTCCGAAACCGAAGCATCTTCAGGAGATGTTGACTTTCCAATGAATAATTGTTAAACTTACCGTGTGTTGATGTGGACTTAACAATTATTCATTGTAAAGTCGACATCTCCTGAGGATGCTCCAGCTAAACCATTTTGACTGAATTTTGATACGGAGATAGATTATACGCTGGATTAACACATAGGCTGCTTTTTATCCCGGGAAAATGTTCGGTTCCCGCAGGATTCAAGAAAAACCATAAAACCGCGTACGAAGCCTCCGGCAACAGCTGGTATGATATTACCAGCTGTTGCCAGAGGCTTCCTATCATGAAAATCTAATTATTTTTGTCACTCGGACACTTCTTTCACCATCTTATTTTAGTGATTGTATTTTCATTACTCTTAAACTAAATGGAATGAAATTCGAAGCTCCATTTTTTTTACAGAATTGAAAATAAAACACACGGCAAATAAATGTTACCGAGACGAAGTTAGGTACGTACTTACTTACACAAAATAGCGCATGAATTATTTATGAATCCAATATTTTCTGGCTGAGTCAAGCGCATTATGTCAACCTCTGTAGACTTTGTTTTAATATTGAAGAAAGGAATCGCGACCTTGTTTCACTCCGCATTTTATGCAAGAAATATTAATATACAGCGTTGGTGCTAAATTAGTCGGGTGTTAATTACTCACAGTGACTCATGTGTCTTTAGTTTTTAACCCCTGACACAAAGTTTGACGTCTCAGTCACACATTGTGTATGTGTGTGTGACTGAGACGTCAATCTTTTAACACGCCGTCGTTTTGCTGCGGGGGATAAAAACTAAGGACACATGAGTCAACGTAAGGAATTAACACCCGACTAAATTAGACAGACACACATACATACACAATGTGTGTGTATGTGTCTGTAACTTTGTATTTCTCATAAGGAACCGATTTTGATTTTGTGATTTTTGATTGAAAGGTGAATTAGCCTGGAGTGTTTTTGGCTATGTTTAGTGATGGTCAAAGATGGCCGCCGCAACAAAATGGCAACGCAATTCTTTTTAATTCAGGTTTGTATTCTTGAATTCTGACAAGCCCAAGCCCAATATCTTTAAATATGTGAATTTACTTGGGATCACAATCAGGCTCTCGTAATACTTCTGCAAACATATTAACTAACCTCTGGATAAATGGATAGTTGCCTATGAAAACAAAAAAAAATTATACCTCATACATTAGTTAAACGGTGATAGCTCAGTCAAGGTCTGGCCCAGGAGTTCCGCGACGAACGTGGCATCACGCGGACGCAGCGCGATCGCTCCGCGGTTTGTAAAAATTAGTAAAAGTGGGAAAACTTTCATTTATAAATGTGTTCTATATCTTAAAAGTTACGTGATAGTGTCTTGTACCTGTTAGTGACAAAATTAGAAATATTTGATGCATATTTGGAACATCTATGTGCGTTTTTGTAAATAATTTTGTGTGTTTGCGGCATAAATACGCGTGCAATTCTCTTAAAGTCGCGGCGACCCCCCCTTTTTCTGACGTTTTATGGTGTGCATAAGTGACCGTGGCATTTTGACAAAGTTTTGGATTTTTCTCGGTCAGCATTGTGATGTGAGAGAACATTTGCGGTCACAGGTTTTCTAAAGCTGACTTTTGAGGCCTACTTGTTTCCCTATCGGATGCCACTAGGTACAAAATTATATTTTACAGCATAGCCTATGCACCCCTTAGTTCTCTGGAAAAAAATCTAAATGTTCAGAACGATACTCTTTCAGTAGTAAATATTTACACCAAACGGCGTCGCCCGTACCAACTGCAAATCTATATTTGTACCAACTGCAAATCTATATTTGTAGTACAGATATACCTAAATCAAGTGATCCGACGTAGTCTCCGTACCAACTTAACCGACGTAGTCACTACTCAACCTTTTGTTTTGATTTCGCAAATTTTCTATATTTTCGCATATTGGTAATATATTATTGACATGGCACCCTCGGATGAGATCCAAGTACAAATTGACCCCCCATCATCAGCTGACGCCACACCTAAGCCAGCGCCTACCTCTAAACGTGCAGTACGCGCTCTCCCTGCGCACTTGCTCCCTGACCTCCCTGCGACTGCGGATGAAATTGTCGACCTAACCTCACTTTCAAGAGTGGTGACACTACTCGCGAAAATTACTATCGAGGCAATCACTGATGGAAGAAGCGTCACCGCCTCGAAAAAAAGGATAGTAATTCGCGCTGCGGAGGAGACTCAGAAGGCCATTACAAGATACGAGCGGCTCGCATCGCCTATGAGGGTGAATGTTGGCGCACCATTAACCAACGCAACCCACGCTATCAATTCGACCAATTTAGCTAACGCTTCACCCGCTGCCTTGAACCCAAGGTGCTCAGCGACTTTGGCCAGCGACCCAAAAGACGACCTCCGACAAGAACTCGTGACGTGCGTCTCCGAGGTTAGGAAGCTGCGTGGCGACCTCGCCACTGCCGCCTACAAAACACTCCGTGCTCCTGCTTCTGCTGCGGCGGCGTCATATGCGCTGATGGCAGGGCGTCCCACCCCAGCGCATTCAACCACCCCTCATCCGACGCCCTACGCATCTCGCACCATGACTTCACCCCCGCCCTCACTGACACCGTCGACAAAGCCAGCACTCGTTATTACTACAAAGACGCCAGTAACAACCCGACAGGAAGCTGTCGAAGCTTTCAGGAAGAGCATCAGCTTCCGGGAGGCCAAGTATGCGCCCTCTAAAGTGTCGCCACTGTCTAACAACAAACTCAGGGTGGAGTTTGACTCTATCCGGGACTGCGAGGACGCCCTGAGGCGCCTGCGCGATTCTCCAACGGCTCGGGTAACAGCGGAACCAGACCGAAAACTAAGGCCCATGATAATTTTAAAAGGTATTTCCGTAGACGTATCGTCGGACGATTTGGTGAATGTTGTTCTCGGGCAAAACACAGAGTTAGACAGAGAGATACACACGAAGACATAAAACTTAAATTCAAAAGAAGCAACCACAATAAAAACCTGTATAACGCCGTCCTCGTAGTGAGCCCACAGCTGTTCCGAGCTGCGGTACAAATGGGAAGGGTTCGCGTCGATCACCAAAGGGTACACGCGGAGGAGTTCTCCCCATTCGTACAGTGCCACCATTGCCTACAGTTTGGCCACGTGCGTAAGCACTGCGGCTCGGAGCAGAGGCGCTGTGCTCGCTGCGCCGAGGCCACGCACGTAGATACCGACTGCCCAGCGCGGGAGAATCCGCATGCAACCCCCAAGTGCTATAACTGTGCCGCCAGCAACGTTAAATTTGGCAACACCCACGACACCGCACACCTGGCAACATCCAGCTCCTGCACGATACTTGCTAACATGAGACAAAAAATTCTTAATAACATTGACTATGGATACACACACTAAACTCCATATTATACAGTGCAATACCGACCGCTCGCGCCACAGCTTTAACGAATTTATCAATCACTTCATCTCTTCCAGACACACAATCGCTTTGGTTTCCGAGCCATATACGGGGGCTCGGGACGAGGTTAAGTCTATCCGCGGTCTTAACTCCATCAGTTCCCAGCCAAAGGAAGAGTAAAAGCTTGCATTATCGCCAAACCCAATCTATCCATCATTGGTCTATCGCAGTACTCGTTCCCGAACCTTTGCGTGGTCCGGGTCCAAACCGGTCATACTCACACACACATAGCATCTGTATACGTTGAGCCTGGCACCGATATCCACAGTACACTTACACACACGGACAACTTCTTACAACAAACCTCTGATACCCGTTGTATCTTGGGTGGCGATTTCAACGGCTGGCACCCACTCTGGGGAAGCGTCCGAGCGAACCACCGTGGGGAGGAGGTTATCGACATGGCCCATGCAAGCGATCTGTATGTGTGCAACGAAGGTAACACGCCCACCTTCGAGACCGTCATCCTCGGCCACGCACGTTCTTCAATAATCGACCTAACCTTCGCATCCGCTTCAATCCATCACCTCATCACTGGCTGGAAGGTAGACATTCACGCATGCCCCTCGTCACATCACAACGCCATCTCTTACACATACACGTACACGCGCTCCCGGAATTACACAGCACGGTTCGACCACACGTCCACCTTCCGCTACAAAAACACGAAGGCTCAGTGGGCCATTTTTAAAAGCTCTCTACATACCCAATTCACCAACGCTGACATTCTCGACACCGACATATACTCACTTAACACACATCAACTTGAAAAATTCATAGACATTGTCACTGAAACCATTCACATCGCCTGCAGGGAGACCATGCCAACCAGAGCTCCCGGCTCCGCATGCGCACCACCCCCGTGGTGGTCTGACTTACTGGAAGCCCGGAAGACCGAAGTGATCCACACCCATCATCAGCTCCATCTGGCCAAGAAGAAAGGAGAACCAACAGATGACTTGGCCTGCGAGCTTCAGACACTCAAAGCCGCCTACGCTGATGATCTTAAGGGGGCATCGATTTCCGGGTTTCGAGACTTCTGCCAACTGCAAACACGCGAGAACGTCTGGTCTTTGACCAACCGGCTGCTCAGGGACTCTGCACCGCGGCGCCCACCGGCTACCCTTAAGATCGGAGGCACCTACACAACTAACACGCACGACACCGCTAAGTCGCTACTAGATCATTTTTACCCTGACGACTCACCGGACTCCGAGCCCAGACATGACGATCTCAGAGCCCACCTTGACGATACCCCTGACACCGATGACGACCCACCATTTACCTCAGAGGAGGTGCTGGAGGCCCTACGAAGAATGTGTCCGAAGAAAGCGCCGGGACTCGATGGCCTGTCTTCGGACATATGTCTCCAGTTTGCGGCCTCATATCCCGCGCTGCTAACGGACGTCATTAATCGCTGCCTCACCCTACGCCACTTCCCCCGACAGTGGAAACAGGCATATGTTAAAATCATCCCGAAATCCAATAAGAGCGACTACACCGAGCTTAACTCTTACAGACCCATTGGCCTTCTGCCCGTCTTTGGCAAGTTGCTGGAGAAACTCTTCATCGGGAGAGTGACGCACGCCGCCGACCGGGCCGGTAAGCTAAGCGACCGGCAATACGGCTTCCGCCCTCAGACCAACACCACGGCCGCCCTCAGTGACGCCGTTCGCACCATCTGCCAGGCAAAAACCGATCGACTTGTGACAGCCGCGATATCACTTGACATAAAGGCCGCTTTTGACAACGCGTGGTGGCCTGCACTCTTCCATCGACTGCGACTCATCGACAGTAATATATACAGCCTCATTCGCAATTACACTCAGAACAGAATAGTAACACTCGATCACGCTGGCTCCCGGGTCTCTAAAGAGATGACCAAGGGATGCATTCAGGGATCCGCTTGCGGGCCTATCTTATGGAATATCATCCTCGACGAGCTCCTAGAGCTGGACTTGCCCCCTGGCTGTCGCCTACAGGCCTTCGCGGATGATGTTTTGCTGATAGTATCCCGCAGGACCGTAGCGCAACTGCAAGACATCACCAATCAGGCACTGCGGGCGGTCTCGGACTGGGGTCGGGGAGTCAAGCTCACCTTCAGCCCAAATAAGACGCAGGCGATTGGTTTCTGCAGTAAGGCCCGCACAGCACACATCATACTGAACTTGCAAACTATTCCCTTTCAGCATGAGATTAAACTTCTCGGTGTCATTCTGGACGACAAGCTTAATTTCAATAAACACATACACCACATAATTACAAAAGCTACGCGAATCTTCAACAAACTATCACTTTACTGCCGATCCACGTGGGGAGCACACCCAGAGAACGTACGCACGCTCTACTTACACGTCGTTCAGCCCATCGTCACGTACGCCGCCGGCGTGTGGGGGCATGTTGTTCGTAAGAAAGGCGTTAAAAGCAGACTCCTCAGCATGCAACGTGGCTTTGCTATTAGACCCTCAGAAGCTTTCGAACCGTGTCCACCTCCGCCGCGTTGGCCCTCGCCCGTTTTATGCCACTCGACCTCAAGGTGCGGGAGGTGTGCCTTATCGAGAACACTAGATTGACTGGCGCGACAGAGTATCTCCCAGATGACATAAGACTTGAAAGACCTACCCCTCCCCGCCTTATGCTTCACCCTGCTGAACGTCTTACGTTCCCGGCGCAGTTCCTGGTGAGCCAAGATGAGGTCGAGCGGTACCAATCCGAGCTGCCGACGCATGCAAACCATATATTCACGGATGGCAGTAAGCAAGAAGACGGCACAGTCGGGGCAGCCTTCGTCAGCTACTGCCGGGGACGCATAGTCGCCAACAGGAAGTACAAGCTGCACAATTGCTGTTCGGTTTTCCAGGCTGAGCTCTTTGCCTTACTGCGCGCTTGCTCATGGGCTGCCACACTCTGCGACACCCATACTTATATCTACACAGACTCCCGCTCCGCCATAAAAGCCATCCAGGATCGCAGCAATACACACCCTCTGGTCGCGGACATCCATCGAACAGTGCATGCGAGCTCTGGAACCGTACAATTTGCTTGGGTCCGGAGTCACGTGGGCATAGAAGGTAACGAGGCGGCCGATGCCGCAGCCAAAAACGCGGCCGGTCTCCACAAGGCCCCGGCTTACTGTCACTACCCGATATCTTTTGTGAGACATAACATAAGAAAGGAAAATCAAAACACTTGGCAGAGCCGATATGAGAGCGAGGCGCAGGGGCAGCACACTAAGCGACAGCTGCCTACTATCATGGACATTCGCGAGCTCTTCAAGCTCACGGATATCTCGTTCACTCTCACGCAGGCTCTCACTGGACACGCATACAACAAACACTACCTACACCGCTTCCACATCACCACTGACGATAAGTGCCCTTGTGACAACTCCACCAGCCAAACCCTTGACCATCTATTTCGGGAATGTCCCCGCTTCGGAAAACTCCGCCTGGATCATGAGTTCCTTTGCGGGCACCTTGGGGTGTCCCCCTATGAGCTGCGCTCTCTGATGCGAAAAAGATCTGCCTTGCAATCTTACACCGACATGGTAAACTCCATCCTGAGTGACCTCAAGAAATTCAATAATACTTAGTAGATTAAAAAAAAAAATTTAGTAATAATTATTATAAGTGTGTAAATTTTATAGTTTTAGTTTATCTATGTGTATAGGAAGAACAGCCTGGCCGATGTATCAAATCGCAGAAGCAGGGCTGTACTTTTCTTTTTCAAAAATTGTATCTTACGAAACTATTAATTATAAGCATATAAAATAAGATAATGTAAGAAAACTAAATTAATAAAAAAAAAAAAAAAAAAGGTCTGGCCCAGGTAGGCAAGATGGAATCAGCAATTCAATTCAATTCGAAATTCGAATTACAGGAAAAAAAAATTAGCAGATCTTAACTGTTGTAACGTAATAAATGTCTATTTAATTTTATAAATTAATATTGTTGGAATTTGCGCGCGGGCAATCTTCCGAAATGTCGCGAAACTGGCATCCCGGCGCGAGGGGAGCGGTGCGCGGGGACCAACCGCGCTCGCGTCTTTCTCACTTCGCACGGCACGGCAGACGCCCAGAATTTCTACCAGAGACTGGACGCCGCCGCATCTTTTTTTTCCTTACGACTCTCACCTGATTGCTGCTTTTGCCTTTGACCTTAAGGCTACTTACCCTCGAGCTATCTAAACCCCGTGTATCGGGTAAGTGTTGAACGTTTCCTTAAAGCTTAGACGTTAGAATATCTTTTAATCAGGTACATTACGCATGCGAGTCGGCCATTACGCTCATTACCTTTGTTCTTTGTTCTCGCACATTGACCCATGCATCGATCATATTTTGGCTTAATCCTTGCATATTCTTTGTTAAAATTTCATCTGCAGCTTAATTACTATTTTTTTCTTTATAATTAACTTTCCTATTTCGATAAATTCCCAGATTTGCATACTATAGTAGTTCTCTGTATTTTGCTAATAACCTCACGTACCTTTTGCTATTTGCTATCTTTTATTTAATATTAGTCTTAATGTCTTTTGTTTTATTTTAATGCTTCTCACTCTCTCATAATGTAAACTCCGTCTGATTGTGAACAACGCATCCGCCATCTTGTGCAGTGCTTACCGCTTAGCTGAGCCGCGTGTTTGCAATCAGACGAGTTGAAGCGGAATTATTTTTCACACGCTGGACGAAAATTCCAGGGTCCAAGTTCGACACTCTGTTGTTGTCGACGTCACCTCCGACGCCGATCACCAGCGTTGCATCGCCAACGTGCCGGCTCCTGGTGCAGCTGAAGACCACCTCGTGTCTCCGCCTGCTTCGGTCCAAGTTCGACACTCTGTTGTTGTCGACGTCACCTCCGACGCCGATCACCAGCGTTGCATCGCCAACGTGCCGGCTCCTGGTGCAGCTGAAGACCACCTCGTGTCTCCGCCTGCTTCGGTCCAAGTTCGACACTCTGTTGTTGTCGACGTCACCTCCGACGCCGATCACCAGCGTTGCATCGCCAACGTGCCGGCTCCTGGTGCAGCTGAAGACCACCTCGTGTCTCCGCCTGTTTCTTCTGGGCCACGCAATCAACGGCTACAAGCTAGGGCAGTACTCGCCCACTGCAGAATTTGGAAGCGAATTAATTGACGGGCCCCTTTCACCCACGACCGCTGACCTTTTTACCCTAAATAAAATCTGTGATGACGTGTTCCATCTTTTAATAGACCTGGCTAGAACCGTTACACTGTATGTACCAAATTGGCATGCAAATTGTTGTCAGGATAGTATTTAAAATTTTAATTGATGTTACTACTAGGTACAATTAACATAATGGCAATAACAATGTTTATTATAACACCATTATAATACCAATAACAATGTTTATTATAATACAATTAATAAAATAATAAATTACAATTATGTTTATATGGTCACATGTCAAAGAATACAAATAAATTAATAATTAAACGAAATATCATTTTAAATATTCATCAATAGAAAAAAAAGAATGTCTATTTAATTATTGAAATAATTTATTTTTTAAACATTTCATGTCATTTATGAGTGGCTTAATTTCGTCAGGTAATTTATTGATTAATTTTATCGCCATAATATAAAAACTATTGTTACAGAGAGCACGCACCTCCACCACACACTTTTCCAAGTGCGTTTTGAGTAATAAAATATCACTTGCTTCAACGGTGAAGCAAAACATCGTGAGAAAACCTGCAAGCCTGAGCGTTCTCAATTATGTTCTCAAAGGTGTGTGGAGTCCACCAATATGCACTGGGCCAGCGTGGTGGACTACGGCCTTAACCCCTTCTCATTATGGGAAGATACTCTTGCCCTGTGGTGTGGGCCGGGAATGGGTTGATTTGATGGTGATGATGATACATTTATTTATGACATTTTTGACCTAAAACGTAAGCGTTTGGGGAAAAGTTACATTGAAAGTGAGTAGCTCTTCAAACCGCACGCCCCGTATTATCTCTCGCCTCGACCTACTTGCAGTCAGCGGCTTTGACGCGGTTGAAACATCTGACGCGGTAAATACTAACAAAAGATGAAGGTGCAAATAATATTATATGAAACTTTGAAGTGAAACTTCTTTATCGACGAATGGGCGAAATTTTATAGCAATGTAAAAAAAATGTAACGTTTTCTGTTAGGCGCCATCTTGTAACGTTTTTCTGTTACGCGCCATATTTATTTCAACATGTGTGTGCGATTATGGTTTTTTTTTTAACTTTTTCAGCTTAACCTCAGTTATTGATTTTAAATAATGTTATTAAAACTAGCAATTATTAATAGTACGCCAGTTAATCTAGTAAACATCAGTTAATTGTAAGAATAAAATTTAAAAAAATTATGAAATTTCTGACGTGCGTCGTTTATATAGAACACAATATGCCTACCCCTCACAGAGATAAATTCGATATTCAAATTCAAAATTAATTTATTTTTAAACGACTCGTCTTTGTGTTTGTAGTGACTCTAACAGCGATTCGCAAGTCAGATTCAACCAAGAAGAAGCCGGCAAGAAACTCAGCAGTCGCTCTTTTCTAACAATTTATATTTAAAATTTTAACATAAATGTTTCTATCTTGTGAGAGATGAAAGCGGAGCGGGATGCTTCCAAGCAACCTTGTCATTAAGAAATTCATCAATTGTATGGTAACCTCGCTGTAATAAATGTGTTTTAACATATTCTTAAAGGTGATGCACTGGTAAACTAAAATTACCTTAGGAATCATATTATAAAAGAGACCCAATCCCACAAATAACTTTTGTATCTTTCGCAGATCACACATCCAGGCCACCTCGTCAATGGTGGGTGCGGCTGCTACCAGTGCCGAGCAGGCCAAGAGTCGTAAATATGAAAACCTGGATAGCAGCTTAATTTTTGTGCCTTTTGGAGTAGAGACTTTGGCACCGTGGGGTCCGGAGGCAAGCTCTTTTCAAAGAATTATCGAAAAGGGTTATCGAGTCTACCGGTGATCCTAGAGCGGGCAGTCACCTTGGCCAACGAATTAGTTTGGCCATCCAAAGGGGCAATGCTGCCAGCATCTTAGGAACCTCGCCTCGCTGCGGTGGTTTCGAGGACGTTTTAGATTTTATTTAGTTTTAAATAGTTTATTTTAGGTTATATTTATAAAACAATTATTTAAAAAAATAAATAAATAGTTTTCGCAGATAATATATGCAAGATGAAGTTGCAAATAATATTTTTTAAACATATTTTATTTTCAATAGCTTATAACAGTCCAGGCTCAACTTAAGGCCTCTCCTAACGGGGAGTCCCCGTCCCCGTCCCCATAATCACCACGCTGGGCAGACGGTTGGTGATCGCAGTAAATTGTAGTAGTAGCACATAGGACGCTTAGTCGTCTCGTATGACACACCACATAAAGGAAGGTTGGCGACACCTGTATTCTGATCTGCCATCACCACGCGGCATCCTTGTAGATTACAAATCTAAACTGTGACAATTAAGCAATAGGTGCAAGTACACATATACAAAACAATCAGTTACGATATTCACAAAAGCATGAATTAACTATAATCTAAAATTATTAATGATAATACAGTGTATCGTTGGTATATCTAATGAAACAAATAATAATAATAATAATATTTGTTTATTGTTCAATAAAAGATAGGTACAATTTACATTACATCTGCACAATAGGTATAACTTATATTAATGTTATAATTAACACGGATATACAGAAATCAACTGTCCCTAAGCTAGGGACAGTTGATTTTCTGAACTGTCCCTAAGCTAGGGACAGTTGATTTTCTGATCTGTCCCTAAGCTAGGGACAGTTGATTTTCTGAACTGTCCCTAAGCTAAGGACAGTTGATTTTCTGAAGTGTCCCTAAGCTAGGGACAGTTGATTTTCTGAACTGTCCCTAAGCTAGGGATAGTTGATTTTGTTTTTTAATAAATAAATAAATAAACGCTTAATCACTTGGTGGCACGGCTTAGATACGGCTAAGGCCTCCCACAAGATCAGAGAAAATGATGAATTCTAAATTTGCTCATGCCTGGGATCATATCTGAGACCTCCCACATGAAACCACAACGCTCGCCGCTGCGGCACCGCGTTCGTAAAATAAGTATAGGTAACTCCTCTGGTAAACCCCCTACGCTGATCCAATGTGGGTTGGCGGGCTCCCATCTTAGCTGGTATGTAAATACTGAAGGAAAAGTTACGTTTGAAGTGGAAAAAAACCTATTCTATTTTTTTTAAAGTAAATATTGACGTAAAGCTAATTTTTATTAAATGTATTTTTTTAATAATTAATTTTTACTCAATAATATAAAGATTTTAAATCACTCACGGTGTTCTTTAACACACAGAGTATTATACAAAAAAATACCTCTTCATTAAACGAAGATTATGAAAATAAAGCTTAATTTGCTATATAGATCTGTATTGTATAATTTTTAATTTATTCAATCCTTATACTCCACACCAAACAGATCTTCGGCAATGTACCCTCTACGCACGTTTCGCTTCAAAACCGCAGCATCCTCAGGAGATGTTGACTTTACAATAAATTATTGTAACAATTATTCATTGTAAAGTCAACATCTCCTCATGGTCCTGAGATCAGTTTGGTGTGGAGTATACTCCAAATTAAGCTTAATTTTCATAATATATCATGGATTTCCGCAAAGTAACGCCTGCTTCTATCCAATATTAAACGAGGATATCCATATCAATGACAAGGTAGATTGGAAGCAGCCAGCCTCGCTCTCATCTCCCGCAAGATAGCAAAATGATTGTAAATGTTGATGTTGGAAAAGAGCAACTACTGAGTTTCTTGCCGGCTCTTCTCGGTAGAATCTGCTTTCCGAACCGGTGGTAGAGCCACTACAAATATACATACTTGACGTTTCAAAAGTGCTTATAAAGTAGGCCTTCTTGAAATAAATGAATTTGAATTTGAATTTATATAAAACATTACCTACATACCTGGATAACAATTGACAAATAACGACAACATAAGTGAAATATTTTATTCGGGAAATAAAATATTATTTACAACAGTTCGTTCAAACTTGACCTCGAAGATTCAACACCAAGAATTTCAGCATTTGTCTTCCGAAACGTCTAACTTGAGCGTTCGAAATTGGCACTTTGTGGAGTTGGCACTAAAACTTGGTAAACTTATGCGGGTGGGGAGGTATATTTGCGTTATTCAACTTGGGCGTTCACTTACTAGTTGCAAGTTGCAAGTTGCAAGTAGCACTGCCGCTCATCTGGAAGATGGAAATATTTATGATGTAAAAGATGCTTCGAAGGGACCAAGTTTGATTACCGGCATCGGTGTTATATGAGTTTTTATTTTAAGCCAGGGGTGCTCAACCTTTTAAGCCAGCAGGGCACTTACAAGTTTAGAAATATGACGCGGCGCGCGCCCACGGCCTTTTTTTTTTATTTCCCCCAGGGAAATCATAATGGACACCACCGCACCACGGGGAGGCACGGTGGTTATGTAGGACTTGTAGCGGCTAAGAGCCAAGGGTGTTAAAACCGTGCCTGTTGGCTGAGCCACGGGAACGCTTTCGCACGCACCCGCGACCCAGCTAGCGGCGGTTGCCATGGTAGAACCTCTTTTGAGACCCCCAAATGGCCTAAAAATCGGAGGAACCGGAAACACAGGGTGCGTTCAGCCCAAAGACTTACCTCCAACGGGTGAGGGAATCCCCACATCCATACCGCACCTGCGTCCTAATTTATCAAGTTAAAATAGATAGGTACCTATAAGTTACGCAAATAGGCGCAAAAAATAAAACATCCTCGTTATGAAACTAATAAAACCACATTATTTAAAAAAACAATCTTTTTGATGAAAAAAAACCAGCCCAACATGATGGATGGCCGAGCTCGGTGACCTCCACACCATTTTTCAAGGTGCCGGATAAGGCCGTGATACCGCTGTACAAAAAAATATTTTTCTTGATTTTTTACATGTGGGTACAGAAGGCACCTCTGTACTTTCTATGGCGTTTCCTAGAAAGATGCTGCGGTGCCCAGGTTGGGAACCCATCTTTTTTTTTAAGGTTGTATAAAAATATTGTATTTTTAAAGGTTGAGAACCCCTCTTAGTTTATGGTTGAGAACTCCTGGCTTAAAAAAAATGATTTCAAGCCAGGGGTTGTCAACTTTATTAAGCCAGCGGCGCATTTACAAGTAAAAAAATATGACGCGGTGCTCGCCTTTCTTTTTTATTTCCGTTTGGGAAATCCTGATGAATACCACCGCACCTCGTGGAGGCATGGTGGTTATGTGGGATTCGTACTGACTAAAGTCCCACGGTGTTCCATCAAGTCACCTGGTGGCAGGGCCAACGGTAAGCTTTCGCACACAACCGCGAAAGGTTGGGAACCCCTGCTTTAAGCATTAAAAACATAAGTTGCTTCCACTGAGAAAGAAAACATTGTGATTGAACCTGCACGCAAATTCTCTAAGGCTTATTGAAAGGCTTGTGATGGTCAATGGCGTGCATACAGAGTATGCACAGGGTATGCAGATCATATAAAATGAAGAAAATCCCCACTATGAAAACGTAGATCGAAACTGCAACGTTTCCTACTAGATGGCGTTACAGTCGCTATAAGACTGATGTAAAAAGGCATATATACTAATTTCGGCATCGATGGTAGGAGAGCCGTAATTGGGAAAAGCGCGCAGGCCGCGATTGCCAGAGAGTCGCAGGTTCAAATCCTCCAAGTGTAGGTAAAAACACTAATAAAAAGTTATCCACACTAAGAGTCCAAAAAAACTTAAGGATAAGGATTGTAGAGTTATAAAAAGCCTAGCCTTAAGTATTTATACCTCGTACTGGAGATTTCCTTCATTTTATATCATCTGCATACCCTGTGCATACCCTCTATGCACGCCACTGGTTTGTGTGTGTGTGTGTGAGGCCCGCTAATCCGCATAGGCGATCATTGGTAGGCCTCATACACAATATATGAAAACGAACGGATGAGGCCTTCGTCCAAAGTGCGTATTATTATTATAATTTTTGTCTATCATTTATTATTTTTCTTTTTTTTTTGTTTTAATTATTAACAATGCTTAAGAATAAATTAAAAAACACTATTAAAAATTTATAAAAAAAAAAAACTTATGAAACTCTTTATTTGTATACCAAAACATTAACATATATAAAATATAACAAAAACAGAAACATATCGAAAGAAGTAATAATACAAAAGGCGGCCTTATCGCTTAATAGCGATCTCTGCCAGGCAAACTTTGAACTAGGAACAACAAAAAGAACCGAAAGTGAGACAATATTGTTTTCATCTTCATCGCATCAACCCTTGCCAGCCCACTACAGAGCACTCGTACATACGACGAGTCGACGATACGACGTCTTAAAGCGTTTGATGCTAAACGCGTTGAGCTAAAGGCCTGACCACCATCGTCCGTATCATATAACTATATTGCCGGTGTGTTGACGTGTAGCGAATGCAGCCGCACGTTTAGCACAAAATCAGGTTATGCGAGTCAGCTAAGAGCTCACCAGCGGCGCTCTCAGCCGCAATGCGAAAGTCGATGTGACCGAATACGGTTAAAAAAAAATATATATACTTACTACGACAACACACACATCGCCATCTAGCCCCAAAGTAAGCGTAGCTTGTGTTATGGGTACTAAGATAGCTGATGAATATTTTTTTTATGAATATAACACCTTATAATCTTTATATATATATTTCTTGTGTGCGTGTGTAAGTCACTGAACTCCTCCTATACGGCCGGACCGATTTCAATGAATTTATCGGTATGCGTTTGGGTGGTACCGTGGATGGTTTAGATTCACAAATCAGCCCGACAGATGGCGCTGGGGTCAGCTAGTATACAGATAAACACCCAGACACTGAAAAACATTCATGTTCATCACACAAACATTTTCCAGTTGTGGGAATCGAATCCACGACCCACTCGTCAGCAGGGTCGCTGCCCGCTGCGCAACTCGCCCGGTTAGGATTGGAGATTGAGTTTATTATTATATGTTTGAACAATATGTATTATTCATAATAATTATATGTGTAGTATTGGAATTTATAACATGTAGTATATTTTGCAATATTTTTATTTAGGTATAATTTTTTATTGCCACACCAACCCGTTCCTTATAACACCTATTTTCACCAAAGGTTGCGTGGGAGAGATCCCTTTAGCGATAAGACCGCCTTTGCACACCTAAACTTGTTTTTTATTATTTTTTCTATTTTTATCTCTTTGTATTTTGTGTTTGTGTGTGCAATAAAGAATTTAATGATAATTTTACTAAATATTATAAATAAGCAAGTTTTTATGGATGTTTGTTAGTCACGCCATAACGTCTGATGGGATGTGGCTGAAATTTTGCATAGATATAGGTTATGCAGTAGCGAAGGGTTGCATAACCGTCTCTAAGGTCATAACGTGTTGTTGTTTCTTTGTTGTGTTGTTGTTGTTGTTGTTTTTTAAGCGCTAATTTGCCACTTACCATCAGGTGGACCATCCGCTTGGTTTGTCATTAATGAGGTACTATAAAAAAATAAACGTATAGGTACTAATGCAAACCGCATAATAAGGATTGAATGATTGATTTTCTTCTATTGTACACCACATAAACATATAGAAAAATTGAAAATAAAAATTTTACGAAATGCATACAATTTGGCGGCCTTATCGCTACATAGCCATCTCTTACATTGACGTTAAACACGGCTCAGGAAGAGAGTTAGGTAGTGCATATAAATAAACATATATATTTGCATATATACCTATTAAACACAAATACTATATATGCGGAAATGATATAAAAGAAACTCCACACAGTTTGTTTCGCAGTAATATTATCGCCCAGAGATTTGTATCTCGCAGAATAAATCCACTTGAATAATAAAAGCTTAAACAATGCGCTGCAGAGTTTAATGATAATCAAACAAAAGCTTCCTACACTACCTGTGTCCCGCGTTTTCACTTGCATTAGCTATGGGTATTTTAGGGAAGAGGGAGACATTTACGAACAAAAATTACTGACTATCCAAACGAACAATATAGATTTAAGGATATAATTGTGTGTACTAAATTACTAACATCATTTGTAAGTAATGTAAGAGATTATGAAAATTAAGCTTAATTTGCTATACTCCGAGAAACGCAGGAGAGTCTGTATGGTGTATTTTATAATTTCTTTAATCCTTATACTCCACACCAAACAGAACTTCGTCTACGCACGTTTCGCTCCGAAACCGGAGCATCCTAAGGAGATATTGACTTTACAATGAATAACTTACACCAAACAGATTCTCCTGCTTTTCGCGGAGTACAGCAAATTAAGCTAAATTTTCATAATATATCATGGAAATCCACAAAGTAACAGCTGCTTCTATCCAATAATAAATGAATGTACTACGACAATACACACATCGCCATCTAGCCCCAAAGTAAGCGTAGCTTGTGTTATGGGTACTAAGATGACTGATGAATATTATTATGAATAATATACATAAATACTGAGAATATACATACAAACACCCACCGAATAAACATGTATAAACACCCAGACACTGAAAAACATTCATGCTCATCACACAAACATTTTCCAGTGGTGGGAATCGATTCCACGGCCTTGGACTCAGAAAGCAGGGTCGCTACTGCGCCAATTGGCCGCATTTGATGTGTAGATGACTAAAGTTTTTTTTTAAATATTTTTTATGCCTCCTCCGAAATAAGTTTCTTAAACACATAGTTTTAGTAATAGAGTTTTTACCAATTAATAATTTGACTAGACCGCGTTGTTGTCAGTTTTTAAAGCTGCAGCTGAACCCATCTTGATTTTATTAAGTAATACAGAAGTTTATTTAACTCCTCCGGCCACATTAGCCGAGCGATGTTGCGTGCAAAAACAAAACTGGGAATGTTATGTAATTGGGTGGAAATCGAACCCACGGCCTTGGACTCAGAAAGCTGTCCACTGCGCCAGCCGGCCTTCATATAATACTGTAAGAGATGCAAGAATAAAAAGGCTTTTTTATTTATTTTATTTGATTTTGCGAAAGATCTTTAACCTACTTGTATTGTACAGGCAACCTTTGTAGTCCTATCTACAAAGGTTGCCTGTAAGAGATTTCTTTCAGCAATAAGGCCGCCTTTGCATTTCTAGATCGTGTACTTTGTACTCCTTACTGTTTCTTTTCCTGTATGTTATACGTGCAATAAAGTGTTTCTTCTTCTTCTTCTACTTGTCCAGCACCTACGTCTGAGTAGAATTTCTGATATGACGTAAAGATATTTATTTATTTATTCGTAATCAACAGCGTTACACTAAAACTATATTTATAAATACTTTAGTTAAATCTAAGGCCACAAAGATTACATAAACATAGCATTTTGAAATAGTCTCGGATTTAACATAAAAATAATTAAGTATTTTGAATTAATAAATACTTAAAAGGGTTAATAACATAAAAGCGTGAACACAAGACGTAAAGAATCAAAGAAAACTATTAAGACTAAGATATAGTAGTAGTTAGTGGGTTACCAATGAGGAAGTCTTGCGACGAGTTGGTTGTCAGCGCGAACTTTGGAAGACCGTCAAAAAGAAAAAAGTTGCTTATCTAGGGCATGTGCTTCGGCATGACAGATACAGGCTACTGCAACTGATAATGATGGGCAAAGTTGCTGGAAAGAGACGCATCGGTCGCAAGAGGAAGTCTTGGTTGCGCAATATAAGGGAGTGAACTGGGATCGCGAGTGCCGCCCAGCTGTTTAGCCTCGCGACAGAAAAGGAAAAGTATCAAAAACTTACGGCCAACCTTCACTAGTTGGAAAGGCACCTAAAGAAGAAGAAGATAGTAGTAGTAGAGAAGAATTGCTGCTATGCTTATTCCTACCGTTAAGTAGAATTGCTGTGTCTGAAGGGCGCGGTTGCCGGTGTAACAGGCTCATGTGGCTTAACTCCCACATCGCCGGTTCATGGACACAAGGCGGTGCTTTGTAGGACGTAGTTCTTTAAACGTGTTGCATTTTTATTCTTAAAATTAAAATTGCTCTTCGACGAACTCCCTGGCGCAACGGTGAGCGCTGTTGATGCAAGTAGAAGGTCCCAAGTTCGATTTGGGAATTCAAAATTTCTGAATTTTCACTGGTCTAGTCTGGTTAGACTTTGGCCATGGCTAACTAGCTAACTAACTAGTTTCGGTATGGTAGTCATACCAATAATCTAGTAACTACTAGATTAGGGTATGGGTTATGACTACCATACTTTCTAACAGGTTAGCTCGCTGCAATTTTAGAGTGCATC
Organism: Pararge aegeria; assembly: GCF_905163445.1. Taxonomy (NCBI): domain Eukaryota; kingdom Metazoa; phylum Arthropoda; class Insecta; order Lepidoptera; family Nymphalidae; genus Pararge; species Pararge aegeria. The sequence continues at coordinate 4,008,757 of NC_053204.1, read as the reverse complement.
ATCTTTTATGTGAGGTTGCAGTCAAGGGCTAACTTGTAGTTCAATAAAAAAAAACCCTGGTTTAGTTCTGCAAAAAAATCCGCAACGTATATCTGTATTTATCTATCCAAATCGTACCTTCTGCCTCGCTCTATTATATTTTTGTTTCTCTGTGGTGTACAATAACAGTTTTTTTATTCAATAACTAGCTGTTGCCCGCGACTTCGTCTGGGTTGGATTTTGTTTTGCATTTAATTTAATTGTAGATCTAAAAAAATTAAAGTCTGTAGTACCGCTAAGCCTTAAATGAGGGGTTTGCTGCTGCCCGCTGAGGAGTTCTTCTGTCCTTTAGCTCCAACCACAGTTTGGGCAAAAAATAAAAAATATACACACACTTCTATAGTACAAAAAGAATTATTAAAATCGGTTATAATTTGTCGGAGTTATGGTGTAAAATCGTCAAAAACTCATCCCCTCTCCCAAAGGAACCGAGCTTAATATCGGGATAAAAAGTATCCTATATTACTTCTAACACTTCCAAAAATATGTGTACAAAGTTTCATGAGGATCGGTTAAGTAGATTTTGCGTGAAAGCGTCACAAGAAAACTTACATTCACATTTATAATATTAGTAGGGATTTCTTCATTTGAATCGCTGAAGCCATTTTAGCCAAAATAGTGAGCGACAAAAACACTTCTTACTCACAAGAAAATAGAAATCTTAAGCAGTCGCGGCCATACGCCAGTAATCATCATCCCCCTACAACCCTTTACTCCCCACTACAGGGCACGTGTCTCCCTGTTAGAATGAAAAAGGTTCAGGCCGTAGTCTACCAAGCTGGCCAAGTACGCATTGGTAGACTTCGCAGACCATTGTGGGGAACTCTTAGGCGTGTAGGTCTCCTCACGATGTTTTCCTTAGTATTTCATTGTCAAAATTAAAAACGCACATAACTCCGGAAGTTTAGATTACAACAACAAAATAAATAAACCACACAATTAATGCACAATAAACGTAATACGGAACTGGTATAAAAGAGACTCCAAACAGTTTGTTTGGCAGTAACATCGTCGCCGAGAGATTTGAAACTCGCGGAATAATCCACTTGAACAAAGAACGCTTAAACAAAGCGTCGCAGAGTTTAATGATAATTCCACGAAACTCACAGCGTTTCCAACTGTATATCTTTCGAACATAGTTTTTAGCAAAAAAACATACCAGTTCAAACTGGTTTTTAAACTAACTTTATCAATCGCTAACTATGTCTATACTTAACGATTTATACATTGAACTACTTTATCAATAAATAAATAAATGTACTACGACAATACACACATCGCCATCTAGCTCCAAAGCAATGGGTACTAAGATGACTGATGAATATTATTATGAATAACACACATAAATACTTATAATATAAAGATATCCAGACACTGAAAAACATTCAGGTTCATCAGACAAACATGTTCCAGTTGTGGGCAGCGACCCTGCTCTCTGAGTCCATGGCCCATGAATACAGCATTTCAACAATGCTCAGCGGCAGAAATAAGCATGGCGTTAGTACCAAAAGAAGATAATTAATACGAAAGAAAAGAAGATCTTTGATATAAAAATAATCAGCCACTATTCGTTAGCCAATATCGCCAATCAATCACTTGAGAGAGGCCCCGAGGAAAATCTTCCTCTCATTAGAGGAAACGTTCCTTTATATTATTATCTATTGACAGTGGAGCCTTTGTAACGTCTAAGATTACTATTTGCCTTAGATTGAGTGTTTTCCTACGATAATTGAAAGTTATTTCTGCTGTGTCCATTATACTATATTGTTAAATGCTAGGGATTAATGAAATAATATGTACACTTGATGACTCTTGTAAGATTTAATCGTTTCATCAATACAAGCTTCTAGAACACACTTCAAATCCAAACACAGCTGGTTGGCGCAGTGGGCAGCGACCCTGCTCTCTGCGTCCAAGGCAGTAGGTTCGATTCCCACTGGAAAAATGTTTGTGTTGTGTAATGAACATGAATGTTTTTCAGTGTCCCAGACATGTTTATCTGTATATAATAAGTATTTATGTGTATTATATTCATAAAAATATTCATCAGCTATCTTAGTACCCATAACACAAGCTAGGCTTACTTTGGGGCTAGATGGCGATGTGTGTATTGTCGTAGTATATTTATTTATTTATAGCTGTGTTTGAAGTTCAAAGTTTTTAAAAAAAAAACAAAATATAGACCAGAACAGAAATACACGCCACACATACATATATACACACGTCAAACTTATAACACCCCGTGGTTTTCGTGATGGGGTTTAAAACGCAAACCTAGCGAGAAATGGTGTTGCGAATTATTTAAATTTTCTTGATGAGGGCGGCAAAATACTCATAGTGCTCACTCTAGGATTCATACTATTTAGTGACCTCTCGCTAACTGTAATTTAGAAACTCTGACTGATCCGCAAATAATGTCTCAGTGAAGTTTTAACTAGTTGCCAAACTATTCCGCAACTAATATTCAACTGTCGTTATTGAGTTACTTGTATTGAAATATATTGCATAGCCATCCATTTGAGTCTGCTCAACACAAAGTTAAATTTCTATAAAAGAGTGTTTGAATCAATAAATGAATGATTGAAAGAAAGAATATAGTTTTATTGCACACCACAAAAAGTAGATAAAAAAGGAAAGTTTAACAAAACAGCGTATATAATTTGGCGGTCATATTGCTTCATAGCGATTTCTCCCAGGCGAATAAAAAAAAATCAGAAAATAGGTAGGTGGTGCGTATACCAGTGCGTATAAATATACGTATACCAGTACTAAAATATTTCGTTACTTAAATAAATATATATAACAATACTTGTAACTAAATACAAATAAATAAAGTAATAGTGTTTGTGTTAAATTTTACGTTTTTTATGTGATTTTGTGGGCTCTGTTACAATAAAATAAATAAAATTTTGTTTTGTTTATATTTTATTTCAATTATTCAGTTCAGACCGATCAGTTTTTTTAAAACTAAGAATTCACAAATAGATAATCGCAAGTAACAAATAAATAAACTTAATCATATGAATACACAAAATGATACAGCAAACCTATAATTTTAAATAAGAATCTTTTATCGAATGGTTTTAAACAAACACATTTATAACTAGATTTGTAAAAAAATAGCAAGGTGTATATACCTACAACGGATAACGGAATCACGAAATACTTTTGAAAGGTATAAGTATATTTCATAAGGTATATTTCAATTGTTTATTTTTCCATACAAACTACATTTTTTTTATAAAAAAACAGAATAATCTATGAACATATCCACACGTTCTATTTGGAATTTTGAATTCAGGTGTTTTTTAATTGCAGAAGATTAAAATTAAATAAATCTATGTATATCCCAACGAATATTATTAAAGCTTTAAGTACTCGTAGTTCTGTGAATAAAGCCTAAAAGCGTACTTCGATATAAATAGAGTTAAATAAAATAGAGATGTTTTCCGCTTAGGTATTATGTTAATATAAATATATTAAATCAATTCATTCTACTAAGAATATTAATTTAATTAAATAGTAATTGTACTAAGAAGTTGGAAAGAATCAATTTTATTCCTTAAAATTAATATAATGCCATGTGACCCAATCGGTAACACGGCTAAAATCAAAGACTACGTCATCAGTTATGTGGGATAGCAGTCAGTGGCGTGCATTACATACAAGCACAAAAGCACTGCATACCCAAATTATTTTATATAGTATCGTCGTATTGGAGGGGAATGTTTCTATTTTAAGCTATATATCTGCTTTATGCATACCCTGACCGAAGAACCTGTGCACGCCACTGATAGCAGTCAAAGAAGAAGAAAAATGAGCCTACTTTAGAGTATACCACCACACTTTAGAGTATAAAATTTATCCAAGCAAAAATATAACGTAAATCCATTGCTCCGTTGCTGCGTAACAAATAAACAATTCCTTACATAGAATAAAAAAATTATTTGGGATAGTAGAGATTATTTTCGTTCTATTGATATTATATGGAAACCGGAAACGTGGGTAGATACATTATAATTTTTAAGTATCGTCTTTATTTACGTTTGCCCGGATTCGTTATGACTATGAAACAGTTTTTACGTCCTCACAAGCTTTTATGCGCCACTCACTAACTTTACTTTATGGCTTATAAAAAATATTTAACTATTTTATTATTTGCCTATGAAATAGGAGGGACTAAGCGTCGCTATAGGGAAGCGAGACAAAAATCCTATTTATTTTTCGTTAACACGTAGTATAAAAATACAAAATAATATATGAATATATAAACACGTTCATACAAAATAATTTAGGTGTATAGTTTGACGTGTCTGTGTATATGTTTTGACTGTGGCATCACATTTTCCGGACGGATGAACCGATTTTGATCTAGTTTTTTTGTGTTAGAAAGGTGTGAGTGTTCTTAGCTATGTTTGATGTACCACCACAAAATAGTAAAATACGTATTTATTTAAAACTCGCAAAATAAATATGGGTATCAAATGAAAGGGCTTGACTAGTAGAATAATGTACACTATATTGCATGTTTTATATACTGTCTAGAGACGAGATTATGATCTCATAACTATTCGGAACACCAATCAATTTTACTGTTTTCCTTCAACAACTGTCCTATCACAATATTTTATCGAATAATTAGTATTTTAATAATTAATTAACTGACGATTATTTCTGTTCTAAAACGTAGTCCTTCGGGAATGATTGTTATTACGGTCCTAATTTCTAAGGCTTTTGTTATTTCAACCAATTAATAATTACGAAAGATCCTGAGTGATACCGAAATTGGCACGAATTGGGAGGTGTATTTTCAGTGTATCTTATAATCTTACTTCTAAATATCTTACATAATTTTTTCATAATTTTTTTATAGCGGGACGCACATTTTTCACTTTAATTTTGGCGCTTTTAGAAAAATGTTTATGGCACTAAAGGACGGCCGATTGGCGCAGTGGGCAGCGACCCTGCTTTCCGAGTCAAGGCTGTGGGCTCGATTCCCACCACTGGAGAATATTTGTGTGATGAACGTGAACGATTTTCAGTGTATATTATAAGTACCTATTAAATTTTATTCAATTTGTATTTATCATTTAGATAAATATTCATTAGTCATCTTAGTACCCATAAACCACAATTTTTTTTTTTTTTTGAAGAAAAAACATCTTTAGGCGAGACTACGGAGTAACTCAGATTTTTCTGACGGAAGTAACACTTACGTCAGACGTCTGTGTAGTTTCCGCTATTTGAAACTAGCTAAACTAAATAATAATTAGGATTGGTCGTAAGTATGTGTCATATACTCCAAGCTTTTTGACTTATACGCCAGCTAGTGGCAAATATGGTAAAAAAGAATAAATAAGGATTATTTATTTCCAATATTATCAAACGGATCAATTGTGAATACTGTGAATAAAAATTTAACACTTTTTTGCTGTTATATAATAACTTCATTATTCTGTCATGTAGATGGGTCATAGTTACATTTGGAGCTAGATGGCGATGTGTATTTTAAGCAATATAAGAACACTTGCTTCAACGGTGAAGGAAAACATCTTGAGGGAACCTGCATGTTTGAGAGTACTCCATAATATTCTCAAAGGTGCGTGAAGTCCACCAATCAGCACTGGGCCAGCGTGGTGGAATACGGTCTAAACCCTTCTCAGTGCCCTAAAGTGGACCAGTATTGGATCGGTATGTGGCCTAGGACCTTCACTTCAGGTTAATAGATATCGGCACTTATATGACGTATTCCTTGAATATACTTTTTTTTTCTTTTTTTTTGGCGTGGTGGTAAAGCTTTATTGCTACTTCCGACCCTTGGGCAGGACGGAGGTTATGTGGGACTCCGCCCTCTAAAGGGGTATACCCAAACTAAAAACCACCACGGCAGACCTCTCTTGGCTTTGTTAGACGCCCGGGTAACCCGTTGTATACCTCCCGGACGTCTATCAACAGTGGCGTGCATGGGTTTCTTACCAGGGTATGCATACACCAGGAAAATTACATAAAACGGCACAAATTCTCCTTCTATTCGAGTTATAAATGTTAGGGTATGCAGTGCTTTTGTGCATGTATGCAGTGCACGCCACTGTCTATCAACCACCCAACCGATTGTTGGGGCTCCCGCGCTAACGAGGATGGGATAGTGAGCGCCGTTACATGTAATGTACGCACCAAAAGTGTCATATATGTGGCTTGACGGCCGACTGGCGGGCGCAGTGGGCAGCGACCCTGCTTTCTGAGTCCAAAGCCGTAGGTTCACTACTGGAAAATGTTTGTGTGATGAACATATGTGTTTTTCAGTATCTGGGTGTTTATCTGTAAATTATAAGTGTTTATGTATATTATTCATTAAAATATTCATCAGTCTTCTCAGTACCCATAGCACAAGCTACGCTTACTTTGGGGCTAGATGGCGATGTGTGTATTGTCGTAGTGTATTTATTTATTTGTATAAAGAAATATTTGACAGCTTAAACCCCACCGTAGAGAGGTTTGCGTAGCTAGATTCCTTGAATTCCCTGCTAAGTTTTGATAGGCGATGGTTTCCCCTTAAAATCAGGACCGTCAATTATAACTAAAAAAAAAAGATCGTAAGGTAGGATAGGAAACCTACGAATTTGACCAGAGCTACAATCCATCATCATATCAGCTTGTACATCTACACATTAAACTTTTAACCTAAACTTTGCGTTTTTATCTTGCGTGCGGCATTTTTGCGGATACGTTTTACAAAGCGATATCACCGCACCGCTACATCAAGCTGTCAATTAAAAAGTTCCTCGGAACCTCCCGAGGAATATAAACGGTTGGATTATATCATACGGTGGGAGTTTACGCTAATTTGGCGCCTATTAATATTATTCCAGGTATTCGGTTGTATAGCATTTTAAGATGCAGAATCCAACTACTGTGACTCCAAGTGGCGATTAAAAACTTAACGCACTTTTAAAACAAAAGTCATGTTTCAATTCAAAAAAAATCAAAATCCATTTATTTCAAGTAGGCCCAGTTTATAAGCACTTTTTAAACTTGAAGTTAGTCTCTTTTTTTTTGAATTTCATTACATTCGTTTATTGTTATTAGGTACACAAAACAGGTAATAACTAAGAGTAGATCTAAATAGAAGAAATAACAAGTTTTGTTAACAACCCAAAGTATGTGTACACAACTTAGAATTAAATTAAACAGAAAGTAAAGATAAAATTAACGTTGAAACAAAAAATAAACACTTAAATAATAATATATATATTATTACTAGCTGTTGCCCGCGACTTCGTCTGCGTTTGATTTTGTTTTTAAATTTTTCAATATCGCTAAGCCTTAAATGAGTATAGTAGTATATATATATAAAACATGTGACTGTCAATTATAGACAAATAATATGCAATAAAATAAAATTGCGACTATAATTAAAGATCTAAGCTATCCTATCTCTTTAGTTGGGCCAGACTGCTCACGGTGTGCCAATTTAATTTAAAATCGGTTAAGTAGTTTAGGAGTCCATCGCGGACAAACATCGTGACAGGAGATTTATATATATTAAGATATTTAATATATATATGTTTGTAGTGACTCTACTACCGGTTTGGAAGGCAGATTCCTCCGAGAAGCTCTTCTCGGTGGAATCTGCCTTCCAAACGCAAGAAACTCAGCTGCTCTTTTACAACATCATTTTACAGTTGACAATAAGAAAATATATATACTCGTATAATAAATTTTCTATCTTTTCGTTACGAAATTCATCAATCCTAGCGATTACTGAAAAGAGACATTTTAAACTCAAGATTAGCAAGAAATAAGTATTTATTATATACAACATTTTTTAGGCGTGCGAAGTAAAATATACTCGTTTGGTTACATCTGTCCACCAAAGCTGCGTGTACAGCTCGCCATTCCAGCACCTTGGGATCCTAACGTCCATCGGTTCTCTGAGCTATGTGTGTGTGTGTTCGCGACTCGTTAAGCTATATCCGGAACTCTGGTTCTTCTATGGATCTCCTCATTTCTGATTTGATCACGTAGTAATACTCAGAGGATAACTCTCTTCATCGCCCGATTCTAAGCCTTCTTATGAGCCCCTAGTCAGCGACCACGTTTCGGAGCCAGTCAATAACATTCATCACTTATGACTTCAGAGTATATTACTAATGATGAAACATTTAATCGGCGCAAGCGGATAAAGTAGCAGGTAGCATTCTACAAATACTATTATTTTTGGTTGAAATCTTAATAATACTGAAATAAAATATAATCTAAGCTACTTTTGAATAACATAGTTTTCTATTGGTAAAAGAATTATTAAAATCAGTTTAGTAGTTTTAGATATAAAGTGAAAAGTCAAAATCTGGAGCCTTCGGTCCTGGCTAGTTACCACTCTACCGCCAAAGTCAGGCCGCCAAGCGATTTAGCGTTCCGCTACCAAGTTGCGTGGAAATTCATTGGAGGTGCGATACCTTAAACAGGTTAGCACGCTACTGTCTTAGAATGCATCCTTACTGAGCACCAGTTGCGATTGCAGTCAAGGGTTAACTTGTAATAAAAAAACAAACAAACAAATCTTCCCTCTTTATAATATTAGTATAGGCAACCCTAAGTTGACTAGAAGTTGACAAACATTTTAAATCGAAAGGCGGATCTCGCCGCAAGGGAATACGAACTTGATTCCGGAATGACACCGGTTATCCGGAAAAACAATAATATCCGGAATAACAAGAATATCCGGAATAACAAGAAAATCCGAGATCCAAGAGTTTTCGATATCCGAATATTTTTGGAACGTTTTGGAAATGCTAGCTTGAATGCTCTGGATTCAATGAACATTTATGAATATGCCCTCGGTTTTCATTCAAAAGGGATATTGTACGAAATCATATGCAGACTTGCTTTTGGGCGTTCTTATAGTTAGGGTTGCCACACTACCTAACAATAAAATATTAAGTGGATAATTTTACTCCTTGTACTGTTCCAAATCTATTATTATTTCTGTTAGATATTTCGTCGATATAAAATATCTCAGTTCAATTAAAATTATAATGAAATTAATGTTAAAATTAATTAAATACGCAATTTAGAAGACAAATTTTCCCACAAACGGCGGTTTTTTTTTATTTTTATATAGTGTATATTCTGTGTGTGGATGTGTGTGGGTGTTTGTGTGTGTATGTGTATTTCCTGAACCAATGAACCGATTTTGTTTTTTTTTTTAGCTTTGTGGCCATGTTCCGTGGTAGCCGCCGCCACAAAATGGCGAATTGCATATCTTATCACACCTCTATATAACCTCTATATGGGCGTGTCTAGTAGAATAATGTACAATATTATATTGAAAGGGAATGAGGAAAGAGGAATTTTACTGTCGGGGTTTTTTTTTATTTTAATTGAATCTTTTATTCCTCAACAACACAGTTCTTATAAATTTAAAATGCATATAAAAATTTTCGGAAGCGACAGGATTTGAACCTACGACTCTCTAGGAATCGCGGCCTGAGCGCTTTTTCCAATTAAGCTACGGATCTCCTACCGTCGATGTGGAAATTAGTATATGCCTCTCACATCAGTCTTATAGCGACAGTAGCGTCATCTAGTAGGAAACGTTGCGGTTTCGACCTACTTTTTCAAAGGGCCATAGTACAATGAGACACGTTTAAAGTGTAGGTAAAACACTAATAAAAACTAAGTTCTTAATTGCAATCTCACGTGGTGGTAAATGATACAGTTATAGAATTAAAAAAATATAGAACCCTCATTCAGCCATTATACCATAAAGTGAATTGTGTCCAACTCAAAAAACAGTGAAAACGACCCGCGCACGTCGGAATGTTGCTAGCTCACAAACTTTTTCTCATTATCACATTTTATGGTAAGCGTTTCAAACATAAGAAGTAAAATAATTATTGTCAACTGCTAAATAGAATTACAGACTAACCGCACGTTCGAGAAACATTACTAAAGTGGAGTAGTTTTTGATGCTTCAGTATTAGTCGTGTATAAGGTTTCTGTATGTTCTTAACTCTTTGGATACAGTGTTAGATTGAAGTTAGATTAAACCCTTAATCGATTTCTATACGAGACTGTACCGAAACAGCTCAGAAGCCAATAGTTAGTTATTGACAATATCAAACCGCAAACTAATTTTGCTTGATTGTAACTTGTAATCGAAGTAAGCCACCCATCAGACAAAACCGGACACAATTCCGACATTCAAACGGTCAGATATAATAAATAAATAACAATAAATAAATATACTACGACAATACACACATCGCCATCTAGCCCCAAAGTGAGCGTAGCAAGCTACGCTCACTGTTATGGGTACTGAGATGTCAGGTGAATATTTTTATGCACACACACATACACTGAAAAATATTAATGTTCATCACACAAAATTTTCCAGTTGAGGGAATCCAACCCACGGCCTTAGACCGAGAAAGCAGGGTCGCCTGCCAGTGCACCAATTGGCCGTCAAAAAGATGAGTCGCTTAGATTAAAACCACTTCTAGCTCCAAAGAATGTATCAAAATACACTTTACTCAAGAGTTTTTGTGGAAAGTATTGAAACTACTACTTTAGTAGTCTGTAGTAGAGCGTTTGCTTGCCATGCTTATTACTTCCGCCGAGCAGCATTGTTGCAATGCTGTCCAGTGTTATAACAGGCACGTGAGGCTGACACTGTGCGCCGATCTTCTTGCAATTACTGAACTTATTGCTACAGTATTTTGACGAAAATGTTGGCGAAATTGTTGAATAAACACTAAACAACTAGCTTTTGCCCGGGGCTTCGCTTTCGTTAAGTTAAAATTTTTATTTGATAAATTTTAACTGCAGAGGTTTAAAAAAATATCTTGCTGCAATAGAAAAATAGGAACGTAGATTATTTAAAAAATACCTTTGGAGTTGGAATTTTTATAATTTGTGAAACACTTATTAATCTACTTTCAGAGTGCAAGGCTGTGGGATTTCTTTATTTTTATATCGAAAACCTAACATCAAAATTACATGAAACTTTAAAAATAATTTCATTGATGAAGGATTTTATACAAACTTTCATACCAAATTTAACCCTCTTAGGGTTGGAATATTCAAAAATACTTTCTTAGCGGATGCCTACGTTGTTATAACTATCTGAGCGCAAAATTTCAGCCCGATCCGTCAAGTGGTTAGAACTGTGCGTTGATAGATTAGTCATTCAGTCAGTCAGTCGTCACCGTTGCCTTTCATATATTAAACAAAAAAACAATAACAAACAAGTTGTAGAAAAAATGGAATTAAAATTAAAATACTACAAGTTTTTAAATGCTCACAAACATAAACCTTACCTTACCTTTTTTTTATGGATGCCACCGCTTATTCTCTCTAGAGTACGAACTTTTGTTGGCAACCCTGGCAGCCATTAATAAGGAATTGAATTGTGGCACTCAATTATTCAGGCGCCGACATTTCCGTAGCACGACGTTCAGGAATTTAAGTTTAAAATTTTCATTAGTCTGCACAAAAACTCTTGAGGCAAGTGTATTTTGACACTTCCTTTGCTTCTAGAGTACCTACCTATACAGTCAGTGGCGTGCACTTCATACATGCACAAAAGCACTGCATACCCTAAAATTGAAATATAGTCCGTATAAGAGTAGGACTTTTTCCATTTTATGCAATTTTCCTGCTGTATGCATACCCTGATAAGAAACCCAGTGCACGCCAATGCCTATACCAGACTGAAATTGTAGGTTGCGTAATTTCTCAATATCAATAGATACTCGATAGCATTCTAATTAAATGCAATCTGACTTGGTGTTAAGTTATCATCATCATATCAACCCATTAACGGCCCACTACTGGGCGCGATACCTTTCATAATGAGAAAGTGGTTAAGGCCGTAGTCCACCACGCTAGCCCCATGCGGATTTGCGAAGTTCACAAAACGTTAGGAACATTATGTAGGAAATCAGGAATGCACGTGTCCTGAATACGTTTTTCTTTACCGTTAAAGCAACTGATATTTTAATTTCTTAAAATGCACATAACTTAGAAAGTTAGGTCGAAGTCCTACCCACTGAGTTACTACCGCTATATAAAGAAATTAATGGGTAATAATAAAAACACCTTGATGATTATTGATTATTAAGTTGACCAATAAAAAAAAATGTAAAATTTATAGTATTCATAAAAATATTCATAAAAATTTATAGTATTCATAAAAATGTTCATTCAATATCAGTCACGATACAGTACCGATAAAACAAGCTACGCTTACTTTGGGGCGAGATGGCGAAGTGTGTATTACATATCCACTCAAATTTTGATTACTACTGCGTTCTTTATATTGCATTTCAAAGAGAAAGACAGGAAACCTACTAGAAATTACCACAGCATGCTTGTTTAAAATAATCTAAAAGCGAAATTCATAACTGAATACCTTCAATACTAGACAAAGAAAATGAATGATAAAAATGGTGGAAGTTGTGGGGAACTGCAATCCGGTAAAAAAAACATAAAATTAAAAAAAAAAACATTAATTTTAAAAACCCCCAACACTACTCCAGAATTTTTGTTTGATACTTTATAAATAAATAAATAAATAAATATACTACGACAATACACACATCGCCACCTAGCCCCAAAGTAAGCGTAGCTTGTGTTATGGGTACTAAAGATGACTGATGAATAATTTAATGAATTATATATACATAAATACTTAGAAAATACATATAAACACCCAGACACTGAAAAACACTTATGCTCATCACACAAACATTTTCCAGTTGTGGGAATCGAACCCACGGCCTTGGACTCAGAAAGCAGGGTCGCTGCCCACTGCGCCCGTCGGCCGTCAAACTTATATCGAGGGAGTTGTTATAAAAAATATAATCCACCATTTTGTACCGGCGGCCATCTTAGACTAATATTCATCCAACATAGCTAAGAATACATCAGTCATATACACCTTTCAAACAAAAAAAACAAAATCAAAATTAGTTGATCCGTTCCGGAGATACGACGCCACAGACAGGACAAACACATCAGCCTTACACCCCGGTTTTTGCGTCAGGGATTAACAAATCACTGGGACATAAAAGCTCCATGGATACGGACCATTTTAGGAAGTCCAAAAGTGAAATGGTTGTAAAAATACCCGGTATTACGGAAAATTGACTCAACTTTTTGCATTGTACAAAAGCCATATTTTATTCTATTTTCTCCCTACCATGAATAAGCAGATCCTTTTCTCATTGGTGGGGTGACCATTTCAATTTAATTTTTCAGACATGTCCTGTAATATCGATTTACGCCTCTATCGATTTCATAAACAAAAAAATACATGTGCGGTAAAGCTACACATTAAGATATACCACGCTAGAATAATAATAATTTACTGCATAAATCGCAAAATATTCCTCACAAAAATAAAAAGAGCGTGCCAGTGATCAAATTTAGTCCCCCCAAAAGGTAGGCCGCTGTCTTAACCAGGGGAATATTATATTTTTTTTATTTATTTATTTGTACATATAAAAAAGGGTTACTATGACCCACAAATATTTGAATACGTTACGGTAAAAAGTCCTAATTCGGACATGGTTTAGGTGTGTGTCTGACTCCTAACTAATTATTACTGTATTTAGGATATCACATATTCTACCGCGGTCTAGTGGCATGAACAGGATTCATATTATAAATACTATACTGATAAAATGTACTGTTAATTATTGGCTTTTTATGATTATTAATATTATATTTAACATCGTCAAAAGCCCTTACATTCCACTGGTAGACTCAAGGTATCTCTTTCACGGAGGGTTTAAACATAACCACAACGCTAGATTTTTTTTATTTTTTTTGACAACTAGGTCACTCACCTCATCTCAAACCACGCAGAGTTTATGTGACAAGGTTTGTACTAGATATTAGTACTCGCACAGCGACAGCCCGTACTCTGTTATATTGTCACTCTGTTGTAAAAGGAGGGGTGTTGACAACTGTATTCTGATCCGTCATCACCACACGGCGTGTCATATTGGATAGAAGCAGGCGTTACTTTGCGGAAATCCATGATATATTATGAAAATTAAACTTAATTTGCTATACTCCGCGAAAAGCAGGAGAATCTGTATAGTGCAATTAATAATTTCTTCAAACCTTATACATGACACCAAAGTCTCCTGAGGATGCTCCGGTTTTGGAGCGAAACGTGCGTAGAGGTACATTGCCTGATAGATCTGTTTGGTGTGGAGTAAAAGGATTGAAGAAATTATTAATTACACCATACAGATTCTCCTGCTTTTCGCGGAGTATAGCAAATTAAGCTTAATTTTCATAATATAACATGGCGTGTCACCAATATATAATTTAAAGCTCCGGAAAAATACTCTAAATAGTAACATTCTTACTTTCAAATAAATAAACAAAGTGTATAATTCTTATATGGTGACTGTAGTCAGGGGTAATGATGCTCGATTTTGTATTGAGGTTTCTATATAAAAATACATGCCTTGGCTATTTTTAGCCGAGCCAAAAATGTAGGATTTACTCGTTTCATCCATGTATGTTTGCTTGAAGTTGTTTATCAGGATTGCGTTGACAATTTTAGGAAAGATATTATACTTTAAAGTACTAGTTTAAAGTTCTTAACAATTATTCATTGTGAAGTCGACATTTCAGTCGATTGTTATTTAAAAAAGATAAATTTATTTCAGCCTGATTTACATTTAAAGGATGAGGTAAAGTTAATTGTTAATTCAACTAAAGCGTCGCATCTGCAGCTCTAATTAGTGTTTATTTGAGAAGTTTAAAACGTTTGCACTTTTAGAAGTGCTGTAAAAGATATTCAGAATTATGAAAAGTTAATTTGGCGACCTTCCAGTTGAAGCGAGCGGGCTTTTTTCTGTTTTTCTATTAAAACAAAATTAATGTAATGCAATGAAAAAAACGATTGGGCTTTAGACCGCACGACTGAAGTAAAACTTCTTTAATTCCATCTCCATCAGACGACCGACATACGCAGTGGGAAGTGACCCTGCTTTCTGAGTCCAAGGCCGTGGGTTCGATTCCCAGAACTGGAACATGTTTGTGTGATGAACATGGATATTTTTCAGTGTCTTGGTGTTTATATATATATTATAAGTATTTATGTATATTATTCATGAAAATATTCATCAGTCATCTACCCATAACACAAGGTACGCTTACTTTGGGGCTAGATGGCGATGTGTGCATTGGCGTAGTATATAAATTATTTATTTATTTAATTATTCATTGTAAAGTCTTCTGAGGATACTCCGGTACATTGCCGAAGATCTGTTTGGTGTGGAGTGTAAGGATTGAAGAAATAATAAATTACACCATACAGTTTCTCCTACGTTTCACGGAGTATAGCAAATTAAGCTTAATTTTCTTAATATAAAACTTCTTTAGCGCCATCTTTACGTAATATGTATCTAAATGTTTTATCCGTATTATACATCAGTAATGGATCATGTAAGGTTATTAGGACTGGCTATCTTAATGTAAACAAATTAAAAAAAAAAAGCTCAACTTATCTTAATAAAATAAATAAACAGTAAGCCAACTGTTTCAGAATCTTTTAGAGGTTTCATATTATGGTAGTAGATAAAGTCTATTATGCAACTGTTGATAATACTTCTTAGGTATGAAAACACTCATGTGATACTATTACTAGTCCTTATTATACAACAGTTGCATAAATAACCATAGTGCTTTTAATCGTCTATTAAAGATTCTGGATTTACTGCTAAACAGCCACTACTAGTAACCGGCGTTCAGGTAGTGAAACGCGCGACTTTGTTCTTTTTTTGAAATTCATACAGATGTTCTTTTTTTTAAATTTATACAGACAGCGCATCGGTCAGTAATAATGTGACAGTCTGTTGTGACCCTTTACGCAGAAGGAATCGATATTAAAACAAAGCAGTTTTATTATAAAATTCAGAAAAATATTTAGTCTTCTGTTTGGATTATATGCATAGAATTAAGAACATTCAGTTATTATTGTGTGCAGTGTGCATTGTGCATTGTATGCATTGTGTCTAAAAATAGTGAAAAAGCCACGCGCACTTTACACCCGCGGTTTGTTGCTAGCTCACAATTTTGATCCCATTTTCCCATTTAATTTTGAACGCATATTACCGCTAAAGTTCTAAACATTAAATTAATATAATTACTGTTAACTGCTAAATGGTATGAAGTGACCAACCGATTGTTCGAGAAACCATTCTAAAGTGGAGTGGTTATTGATGCTTCAATATTAGTCGTGTACACGGTTTCTGTATGTTCTTAATTCTGTTCTGGTTATTAGGTCATTGGGTGTTTTAATGTTTAAAGCTTTTTTTTTTATTACACCACAAGTTAGCCCTTGACTGCAATCTCACCTGGTGATGTGATGATGTAGTCTACGATGGTAGCGGGCTAACCTGTTAGGGAGTATGGTACCTAGTCATACCCCTAATCGGTATCTATGCGACATCCCGAAAGGGAAAGCAAAACCTTACCCACTGAGCTATCACCGCTTCAGAATAGAATACTTTTATATAATTTCAAAGTTCTCTTTTTACATTTTTCAACCCTTTGTTTCATTCTCTTTGAGTACACCAACACAGTTGTTTGTGCGTTCGTCGGTGTGTAAACTAAATTGAAGTGAACTTTAGTTGCACATGTGCTCCGGAGTAGGTAAGGTGTTTTTCGAACGTAAAACGGAACGGCGAAATTAAATGTAGCATTTTCTAAGCGTTCCACTTTCTACTTTACTTTTTCGTTTCACAGGTTGGTACCTGTGTGTTTTATTTTACTATCAAGTTGCTTAAAGTTTGTACACGTTATAACTTTAATGGTAGCGTAATTTTTTGTATTTGCTATGCTTTTAATCGTCTAGAAAAGATTATGAAACAGTTAGCTTTTGACGACTGTCCTGGCGCAGCGGTGAGCGCTGTGAATTTAAGAAGGAGGTCCCGGGTTTGATTCCCGAATTTATACTTTCTGAATTTCCTCTAGTCTGGTCTGGTGGGAGGCTTTGGCTGTGGCTAGTTACCACCGTACCGACAAAGACGTGCCGCTAAGCGATTTAGTGTTTCCGTGAGATGTCGCGTAGAAACCGTTTAGGGGGGTAATCTTCAATTAAGGGTTGTCATAAGTAAATATTTAGAATATTTGGAATTCGTTCTTTTTATTTAATACTAGCTTCGTACCATAAATAACAATATCATAAAAATAGGTCCAGCCGTTCTTGTGTTATAAATGGTGTAACTAACACAACTTTCTTTTATATATATTTTACAGGGTGATTCCTTATTTATTTATTTTATTCTATTTTATTTATACTATTTATTTGTACACCACTAAGAAATACGAGACCAAAAAAAAAAGAACAAACACATGAAGAATGAAGCAGGATACAAAAGACGGCCTTATCGCTAAGTAGCGATCTCTGCCAGGCAACCTTATGAAATATACGTATGCCCGTAACAGTATTTCGTAATTCGGTTACAAGTTCTATATCTTAAGGTTCCATGAATCAAAGTAAGTGTAGCGGGATAAAAGATATCTCCGTAGATACACCTCTTTAAGTGACTCTATCTATTTCAGTTTTATCAAAGCCAAAAAGGGACCAATGGGGATCTCTTTCATATACTACATTGATAATGGCACTTATGTAATACGATCGATACTCTTTTTGTAGTCGGTAGGGGTGGTGATCGCCTAGTCGTTAGGACGCAGGGTGGAAGACCAAGTTCGAAATCCGACACTCATCTCTTTAGTTTTTGGAGGTATGTGCGTTTTAAGCAATGAAATATAGTGATATTTCACTTGCTTTAACGGTAAGCATCGTGAGGAAACATGCATGCTGAGAGTTCTTCATATTTGTCTCAAACGTGCGGAGTCTACCAATCAATGTGTTAGTGGCACTACAAACAGACAGACTCGACGTTTCAAAAGTGCTTAAAGAGTAAGCCTAATTGAAATACTCTTTGGGAAATAAACGTGAACGCTGGCACTGTTATTTAGATACATTAACCCAGGGCTTCTCAACCTGGGCGCCGTAGATAGAACAGATGTGCACCGAAAATCAAGAAAAAATATTTTTTTGATAATCTCTGGGCAATCACGGCTTGTCCCATGCTTTGAAAAATTGTGCGGAGATCACTAAGCTGAGCTATCCTATTTCTGTTTTTTTTTTAATTGTTTTTTGAGTTTCATAATGAGGATATTTTATGTTTTGCGTCTATCTGCCTTACTAAAAATTGCCTATCTATAAATAGCTAGGTTAGGGAGTGGGCGCCATGACGAATTTCTTACCTTGTAAGTGCGCGCTGGCTTAATAAGGTTTGCAAACCCTTTTTTTATTTCTCGTGGGGATATCCTCATGGATACCACCGCGCCACGGGCAGGCACGGTGATTATGTCGTACTTGTACCGACTTAAACCCCACGGTGTCTTATAAATGTTCCTACCAGTCGCCTGGTGGCTGGGCCACACATCCGGGACCCAACTAGCGGCGCCCGCCATTGCAGGCCCTCTGGGACATACTAAAATGTCCACTGGGAACACAAGGTACGCCTTCCAACCCGAGGACATATCTTCTACGGGTGATTGATTCTTTATTAACCTATCAAGTAGTCGCGAAAAACCGTTATGTACATACCTTTCTAGGTCAATTTCCTTGCATGCCATGCGAATTGCTGCTCTGTTTAAAGGCGGTTCGTGTTTTTTTTAAAGGCGATGGTTTTTCACTTATCATGGGGGCAAAAACGTGTGCAAAAAAAAAAAACTTGTTTGCAATTTTTGTAACCACACATAGTTTTGCTTAGTTACGCAAAACTATGTTTGGAATGAAACCCAATTGCGAGGATACCCAATTGGATAAAACATTTTTACAATAAACTACCAGTTGATACGATAAAAATGCTTGGGTGTAAATTATTGCTATAACCAGGTTGCTTCTTTAATAGCTATAAGTGACAATGTGAGATGGTGATAACGAAAAAAAACCGGCTAAGTTTGTTGTGTGCTTCTTCTTAGACCAGGGCGCGTTTGAAACCCTCGCAGCTTTAGTTTTAAGTTGACAAATTTAGTTATCCCCTCCAACTCACTTCCATGAGTTATTTTACATGTAATGTATGCAACAAAAATGTTTTATATATGTGCCTATTTGAATAAAGAAATATTTGACTTTGACTTTTGACTTAAGTAGGCTCTATGGTTGTTTCCTTTATGAAAATAGCTGCAAGTGACACTTGTATATGAGAGTGCAAAAAAAAAGGTTATAGTTAACTAACCTAACTAAGCCAAACTATTTTTGGAATTGAAAACTGTTAATACCATTAGTTTAATACCATTTTCTACACTAAAAGAGGTTATACTTTAAAAAAAAAAAAAAAAGAAAAGAATGGCCTAGAAAACATTATTAGTCGGTCCTAATACCTTGGCAGCTTAGGTCGCAATGTAACTCTTGATATGCTTAGATCAATATCAAAATGAAATCCATATTGGACATGGCATGTATGAATGGAAAAGCGGTGACAGCTTAGTGGTTATGATTTCGGTTTCCTTTTAGGGAAGCCGAGTTCGGACCCCGGCAAGCACGAGTAAGTTTGGATTCCAATAAATAAGAGTTTCGTTTTTAAAATCAGTAAGTATTCATAGTGAGAATAATTATGTGGTATAGGGCACATTGCATGACGGCATAAGATAGCATTATACAGTTTGCTGTGACGGCAGCTGTGATTTTACAGCCAAGACGCTCCAATGGACCTATAAATTAAAAATTTGAATAAAACCTTAACTTTCATTATAGTGTACATAATTCTACTAGTCAAGCTGCCATTTGCTATCCATACTGAAAGGCTTGTGAAAAAAAATTTAATTTGCCATATCGTGGTGGTTTTGTAATTTGACATAGGGTACAGTATTCTACTAGTTAATCTCTTTAATTTGATACCCATATTGAGGGAGTGGTGAAAAAATATGTAACCCGCTATTTCGTGCCGGCGGTTATCTTGGACTGATTTTCGTAAAATAAGAATACTCCCGACTAACTCACCGTGAGAGTGAAAGAAAAAAAACAAAATCAAAATCCGTTCATCCGTTCGGGAAATACGATGCCATAGACCAACACACACTCAGACACGTTAAACTTATAACACCTCATTTTTCATCTTTTGCGTCCGGGTATAAAATTGACACAGACAAACAGACAAAGTGTTCAAACTTATTACATCCTGAATTATACGTCATATCATCAGTCATCACACGCTTAGCTCTCACCATTACTTGTCACGTGTTCTAATCAGTTAAGCTTTTATTATTAACGGTTCTATAAAAGTCGGTGTTTATCATGACAAAGAACTTTTTTGTGGTTCTCAAAATAGCAGTTTTATACGTCCTCGGGGAGCCTAGAGGCGTTCAGTCGTAAAACAGAAATGTGGAGGAGCTGTAAAGAAACGAAAAGTTTAAAATCACCAATAACATTTTTTACTAAAACAGCTCTTACTCGGGTGAAATTTCACTTTGAACATCTGTTTCCCATTACTTGTGAATTGCGAGTTCTTAGAGTTTAATTGGGTGACATTTTAAAAGTACTACACTTCTTGTTTATTAAAAAATAAGAAAGTTACAAAAACTGTGTAACCTTCACTAGTTCCCAGCACCGGCTAAAGCATTTATATATATTTTTTTTTAACAGAGTTTATAGTTCCTGACTTTTCTAGGAGGCTTCGGCCGTGACTGACGAAGACACTGTTATCATCGTATTACCTAATTGTTTTTAATTTTTGCCACAGAACTAAAAACATACAGTACCTCATATAGCCATTTTGCATGCAGTGCATTGTGTCTTAAAACACAAACACGCGTACATCTCACTTCACATCCGAGGAATGTTGCTAGTTGACAATCTTTCACCATTTTCTCATTTTATCGTAAACGCTTAGAACATGAGCGGTAAAATGATTATTATCAACTGCTAAATGGAATGAACCACTGACTAACACACACACATACACAAATACACACACACACAAACATACACATACACGCACACGCACATACAAACACACACACACGTCAAACTGATAACACCCTGTCGGGTTTGTATTGGGTTTAAATAAATTGGCATTGAAGTTTAGACGGCCGATTGGCGCAGTGGGCAGCGACCCTGATTGCTGAGTCCAAGGCCGCAGGTTCAATTCCCACAACTGGAAAATGTTTATGTAATGTTTTCCAGTGTCTGGGTGTTTATCTGTACTTTATAAGTATTTATTTATATTATTCATAAAAAAATTCATCAGTCATCTTAGTGCCCATAACACAAGCTACGCTTACTTTGGGGCTAGATGGCGATGTGTGTATTGTCGTAGTATATTTATTAATTATTGAAGCTACCTAAATAGCTTTCATGTATATTTTATAATTATTATACAATTTGAATGCATTGTATTCACGTAGCCTAGCTGTTGCCGCTGCAAATTGATTCCTCGGACCACAATAGAACAATTTCAGAGCAAAATATCAAAGCAATTTGAATTTATTGTGCAGAGTTCGCTGCTCGTATATGCAATGGATGATTTATTATCATGAAACCAATTTGAGAAACGCCGACTACGTTTATTAGTTAATATAATTTTTACGAAAGAACTGCGCTATTTGAAATTCAATGCTATTATTCACACTTAATCAGTGGCGTGCATAGAGGGTATGCACAGGGTATGCACAGGGTATGCGGATGATATAAAATGAAGAAAATCCCCAGTACGAGTTATTAATATTTAAAGGTAGGCTTTTTATAACTCTTACAATGCCTATCCTTAAGTTTTTGATAACTCGTACTGGAGATTTTCTTCATTTTATATCATCTGCATAGTCAAAGTAAAAGTCAAAGTCAAAAATATCTTTATTCAAGTATAGGTGGCACATTTGATGCGTACATTTCATGAGAATTACACGGTAGTGAGATGATGGCGATAACCACATTCGTAAACTTAAAACTAAAGCTACGAGGGTTCCAAACGCGTCCTGGTCTAAGAAGAAGCCCACAACAAACTTACCCGGATTTGTTATCACCATCTCACAATGTCATTTTAAATTATTAGAAGAGTTGACTGGTTAGAGCAATAATTTACATACCCTGTGCATACCCTCTATGCACGCCACTGCACTTAATGGTACGTGGAAAACCGTCGCCTATAAACAGAACCACACTTCACAGGGCATGCAAGGAGCACGTCCTGCAACATGCCGCCCTGTGTCCATTAATTTGAGGCGTACGTGTTAAGCCGCATGCGCCTTTAATCACACCATCATTGCAACAATGCTGCTTAGCGGCAGAAATAAGCATTAGGAAAATTAAGCTTAATTTGCTTTACTCCGCGAAAAGCAGGAGAATCTGTGTGGTGTAATTCATAATTTCTTCAATCCTTATACTCCACACCCAACAAATCTTCGGTAAGTGGCAATGGGCAGGGCACATAACTCGGAGAACTGATGGACGTTGGGGTCTTAAGGTGCTGGAATGGCGACCCCGCACCGGTAAACGCATCGTAGGTCGGCCCCAAACGAGGTGGACAGATGACATCAGGCGAGTCGCTGGGAGCCGCTGGAGGCAAGCGGCCCAGGACCGTGTATTGTGGAACTCCCTACAAAAGACCTATGTCCAGCAGTGGACTTCTATTGGTTGAAATGAGGATGATGATAATGACCATAAATTGTGATTGTGAACATAAGACACATGAAGTACAATCTACTGCGATCATCAACCCGTCTGTCCACCGTGATAATAATGGTCAAACCCTCCCGTCGGGCCTTTAATCTAAAATTCCACTATTGATAAATGCTAGCTATAAATTTAAAACAAAAAAAAATACTACAATTTCTCTAATATTAACGCAAATATCCAGTCACCACCCACAATAGACGGCAGACAATTGAACCAAGTTGACAGTTTCAAATATCTAGGTTCCGTTATTAACACGAGAGCAAATACCGAAGATGATATTCAAAGCAGAATCAACGCAGATGGCTCAAAGAGGTCTCTTACTGGTGTTCTTTGGGATGCGAAAATGCCAATTTAAGTGAAAGGCGCCGTGTATTAAAGAGCTGTACGATCGGCTCTGCTCTATGGGTCCGAATGCTGGGGAATGAGGAAGAGTGACGAACAGAAAATACATGTTTCTGAAATGAAGATGTTGCGCTGGACTGGGGGCATTACAAGATTGGACAAAATAAGGAATGAGTTCATCCGAGGCTCTTTTAAAGTTGCGGAAGTAAAGCATAAGATGAAGGGGGGCCGATTACGCTGGTACGGGCATATAATGCGTTGAGACAAAAGCCAGATGACACAGCGAGTAATGGCTATAGATGAAGGCAAAAGAGGCAGAGGTCGCCCACTTACCATCTGGACTGAAATCGTATTCAATGACATGAAAACTCTGGGCCTAACGCCAGAAATGACACTAGACCGTGTTAAATGGCGCACAAGCCTACAATTGTGCATTTAAAAAATCTGATTGAGATATTTTTCACAATTCCGCTGTGAGCTATAAGCGCAAAATTATTAATTTTTATTTTTATTTTTATTATAGTTTGTAGTATCTTTTGTATTTTTTTTTAAATTTATCTTTTTAGTTTTAGGTTCTGTATATTTAAGAACGTCTATATTTCATAATGCATGCATTGTTGGCCTGTAAGTGGGGTACACAAAGTAATTCAGAATATTACTGTTATTTTTATAATAATTTTAAGGCATTGTATATAACGTTGGCTTCCTAAATAAATAAAAGTATCAGGAGGGCCGACCCCGAATAGGGTAAGCGCCAGGAAAATGATGATGGTATATGATAGGCAGTGCTTTAACGCATATAGGCACCACTGCCACTTATACTGATGGAATATCGAAGATTACAGATTTCTCAATAAAATCCGATACGCCACCTCGGGGCGTCTTCATCGCCGCGTTTAAGCTGTCTCGAAATATATTGAGTCAAATTATATGAGTCGTCTTTAGGCATACTGACCATTGATGTACAAAACAAAAGACAGTGCAATTTTATACCGACATAATATAAGTAACAAAAAGTAATACCGTAAAAATCTGAGACAATTTCTTCCCATAGTACTTCCTTTTGTCTTAGTCCTTTACAACTGAAGCTGTACGTTTGTGAAACTCTCTCCCTCTTTTAAATTAGGCATACACAGTCACATCTTCAAGCGACGCCTTTGAAAGCACTTTATGCCACGTTAATTTATTTTTTGATTTATTATCTATGTATTGCTAGTATTTATCTGTAGTAGCTAACTGTCATTTTCCTGTCCGTTCTCGGCTTATTATTGTAGTTACTTGTGTTGATATATATTATTTACGTATTTAATATAGAACATTTTTTTATTATATGTCTATTTATGAATATTATTATTTTTTAAATTATATATGTATATTTTGGTTATTATGTATTTGAATGGTTAAATCTATTGTTATATGTGTCGCATTTTTTTTTCATTTTTTTTCTTTACTTATTTTTTTATGTAGAGATTGTGTTGACTGGTCGAGATCGCTTGTTAGCGATAAAACCGCCTATTGCACTGGCTTTATTTTTGTTAAACTTTTTTATAAATAGATATGTTAAAAAACTTCCGAAGCCATGGTGTTGGTTTTTAAACCTGCCTGTTAGGTTTATGTAATTCAATTGTGTTAATTTTAAGGACTACCATAATTCCTACAGCAGCATACAAATCAAAAGAATAAAAGAGATGATAATTCTATAATAGCTGATGTCACAAATCAAACATTTAATATAGGTGACTAATGAAAGTATGTAATACGAGTATTTTATACACGAAAAACTATTTCGAGACTCCTTAACTTACATAAAAACGTTAAGACAAAAGTTCTGTATAAGTTATAAACATAGAAAAACACATTCGTATTCCTAACATTACGGTTTACATAAATTACTTTAAATGTGTCTTGAATTGTTGTTTCCTATATCATTGGTTTAACACTATAATTTA
Source organism: Pararge aegeria (assembly GCF_905163445.1). Classification (NCBI taxonomy): domain Eukaryota; kingdom Metazoa; phylum Arthropoda; class Insecta; order Lepidoptera; family Nymphalidae; genus Pararge; species Pararge aegeria. The sequence goes on along the minus strand of NC_053204.1, from coordinate 3,983,713 downwards.
GTACCGATTTCATAAAGAAGGAGTGTTATTAGGAGGTAGTTTGAGTGGTAATGGTACGGCGTGGCTTCTGGAGATTTTTTTTTTATTATTTTTTGCTGTAAAAAGTATAATTTAGCTGCGTTATACAGTGTGATAGATTGCCTCAAATTGGTGGAGAGTACATGATGACTCTGTGTAACTATTAAAGGTTTAATTTAAGAGTTCCATAAAGATATATATAGCTCTGATAAACAATAACATATAATACAGGGGACGTTTTGTCATGTCGCATTTAACTGGCAGTCCCCTACACGGATGTATTGATAGGGGTTTTTTTTAATTATATATCTTATTAGGGGTAAATTAAGAAAACATGTGTGAAATTCACACAAATCCCTATCACTAATATTATAAATGTCAATGTAAGTTTGTTTGTTACGCTGTCACGCAAAAACTACTTAACCGATCCTCAAGAAACTTTGAACACATATTATTGGTAGTGTTAGAAGTGATATAGGATACTTTTTATCCCGACATTAAGCTCGGTTATTTTGGGAGAGGGGATGAAAGTGTTTGACGATTTTACACCATAACTCCGACAAATTATAATCGATTTAAATAATTATTTTTGTACTAGTAGGGAAGTAGGGATTTAAAGAAAACGAAACATAAATATATGTTCTATCTCCTGTATTTCTCTTCTATTTATGTTATTCTCATGATAAAGTCAATGAATGTTACCAGTTTAATGATCCATAAAAAAAATAGAAAAAGTATATCTATTACGGCGCAACAAACAACGGCTCGGGGTTATCTATACCTACACCGGTATTAATCATTCAGCGCTTGGAATTATGAGTAGGTAAGTATTTTTGGTTTTAGTTGAAGCGGCGGTAGCCCAGTCGATAGAAGCTTTACTTTGGGGGGCCGAGTTCGAATCCCAGCACCTCTAACTTTTAATATCTATATAGATATCGATCATAATATCGATATAAATAATACCTATCGATATCTATTATTATATTAAAATCGATGTCAGTATCGATATCTATATAGATATTGATCATAATTATATCGATATCGATATCAATTTTAATATCTATATAGATATCGATCATAATATCGATATTTATATCGATTTTAATTTCGATATCTAAATCGATTTTAATATCGATATCGATTTAGATATCGATAATAAATATAAATATAACTATCAATATCAATATCGATATCGATACAGATATCGATCATAATATCGATATCGATATAGATATCGATGGTTATTATTTATATCGATATCGATATCGATATCGATGTCAGTATCGATATCTATATAGATATTGATCATAATTATATCGATATTGGTATCTATATCGATATCGATATTGATATTAAAATCGATGTCAGTATCGATATCTATATAGATATTGATCATAATATCGATAGTATATCATCGATTTTAATACTATGATCGATATCGATGATATCAATATCGATATTAAAATTATTATCGATATCGATATTAAAATCGATGTCCATATCGATATCTATATAGATATTGATCATAATTATATCGATATTGGTATCTATATCAATATCGATATAGATATTAAAATTGATATCGATATCGATATTAAAATCGTTGTAAGTATGGCAGTTTTGTAGGGCCTATGAAGCCTCGGTTCAAGATTTATGTCTTTTTCGACCGTCTAAAACGTGCGAAATTTGCGTGCGCGCCACTCTCGCGCGTTCAGGTGTCGTGCAGTCCGGTGAGGAGCACACGCTTATGCGAAAATTTTATTAATATTATTAATTATTTAAGTACACTGGACCTTTCTCATTTTTGGAGAAAACCCGTGCCGGTAATGGGTTGATATTATGAATTATTTTTTAAGCTACATACAAAATATAATGGCTGTGTGAGGGTAGTTCTAAAAATTATGATTGCGATACAACTGGTACTATTCATTAAACCAGTTCCGCATATCGCGCTACATCGTTTCAGTAAACTATATACAGGTTTTTCCGGCTATATATTATTAAATTTACGTCCCGTCTTTGTCGGCAGGTTCGTAACTAGCCACGGCCGAAGCCTCCACCAAACATAATACGATACACACTTCACATAGCAAATGTGCCTTCGAAAAATTACATTTAACTTTTAAAAGCGAAATTGACTTCCTGTTATCCTCGGAGAACCGTCGTGTTTCCATTATAAATTGAATTTTAATGATGGCGGGCGGCGAAAAAAAAGCTGCTGATTCAATTTAAACGCGGCAGGTAAATCCATTAGCTTGTATTACTCCGTGCTCCTATATAAACCAAAAGAGAGTGTATATTATTCTACTAGTCAAGCCCTTTCATTTTAACCAATATAAAGCGATGATAGCTCATGGGTAAGAGCTCGACTTCACTTTCGGCGAGCCGAGTTCTAATCCCAGCACTAACCTCTAACTTTTATGAGTTATGTGCGTTTTAAGTAATTAAAATATCACTAGCTGCAACGGTGAAGGAAAACACAGTTATATCCCGTGACAGGGGATATAACTAACATGTCCACAACAAGCACGGGAACATGGAATAGGAGAAGTTTATCGCCGTTTATAATTACACGCATATTATTTCTACTAAAGTAATACCAACTTGTATGCTATTCCGGCCGAAGCAATGGCATGACGCTCTCAACCTAACGTCACTTTTTGCGGAACGAATAAAAAAAAACTGTTATGTGAGGGTTTATGAATAAGTAGCTTTATGATGAATTTCTTTATCACTCACACTTTTATCTCACACAAGCAGTGGCGTGCATACAGGGTATGCACAGGGTATGCAGATGATACAAAATGAAGAAAATCTCCAGTACGAGTTGTAAATACTTAAGGGTAGGCTTTTTATAACTCTTAGGTTAGGTTTAAAGACATTTATTCCCATAAAAAGACCTGAGTCACTTACATAGGAAACTTAGTTTTCTATAATAAATTAATACACTTCGCCATTAGACTAAACTAAATTCAATTTTACTATTATCTACTCATTCAATGTATTCGTCTTTAAATTTATTGGTATTACTTAATATATAAGAAGCTAATTTAGTTTTGAATACATTGAATGAGTTTACATTTTTTATAAGTATAGGTATTTTATTATAAAATTTGGCGCCTTCAAAGGTAAGGGATTTTTTACCATAATTTGTTCTTGTTCTAGGTAAGGTAAGGAAACTGGCTCGACGAGTTTTATTTTTCTTTTTTGTGAAAGTGATATTAGTGTGGATTGTTTTGTTTATTGATTTTCTCATAAAGATGCACATGCTATATATATATAATTGATGAATGTTCATTATTTTAGTATCACTATAGATTTTTTTGGTGGAAGTTCGAAAAGGATATTGGAACTCTTACAATGCATATCCTTAAGTTTTTTATAACTCGTACTGGAGACCCTGTGCCTGTGACCCTCTATGCACGCCAAGGTATGCAGATGATATAAAATGACGAAAATCTCCAGTACGAGTTATAAAAAAACTTAAGGATAGGCCATTGTAAGAGTTATAAAATCCTACCCTTAAGTATTTATTAAAATCCCCCGTAGGAGTTATAAATACTTAACTCTTTTCCAGTTTTATAACTCTTACAATGACAATACTTAAGTTTTTTTATGACTCTTACTGGGGATTTTCTTCTTTTTATATCATCTGCATACATACCCTGTGCGTATACAGGCCACTGCTCACAAGATAGAAAGCTGAATTTCAACATGTAAAATCTAAATAATTGATGTTGGAAAAGAGTAACTGCTGAGATTCTTGTCAGTATCTTTTCGGTAGGATCTATCTACCTTCAGAACCGGTGGTAGAGTCACTACAAACAGACAGACTTGACGTTTCAAAAGTGCCTACTTGAAATAAATGAATTTTGATTTAAGAATTTTATATTTCGACTAGATGTGCCCTGCGGCTTCGCCCGCGTAATTTTGGTAGGCAGCGTACTGCTATATAGTCTATACCTATAGTCATATATGAGATTTTGAGACTTTTTCACAAAAATTTTTGTATCTTACGTTTTTATTTTAATGAAGAGTATACTATGTTATTTCTAATACTTCCAAGAATATGTATAAAAAGTTTCATGAAGATCGGTTCAGTAGTTTTCGCGTAAAAGCGTAACAAACAAACTTACATTCACATTTATAATATTAGTAGGGATACTAAACTGCTCACGGATTTGATGATAAGTGCAAAACCATCGTCTATAAACAGAACAACGCTTCGCAGGATATGCAAGGACAACGTCCTACAAAGACCCGCCGTGTCCACCGGCGTGCACTGGGTTTCTCACCAGGGTATGCATACAGCAGAGAAATTGCATAAAACTGCAAAAATCCTCTTATACCAGTTATACACAAGTTTTAGGGTAGGCAGTGCTTTTGTGCATGTATGAAGTGCACGCCACTGCCTGTGTCCATCAATCCGAGCCGTAGGCTTTGGACGTTCAGCCTCACATGCCTGATTGATTACACCAGTAACGCCCTTCAGCCTGGAACACAGGAATGCTGTTTGACGGCAGAAATAAACATGGCGGTTGTACTACTACAATTTACTTAAATACGTGGCAATGATCACTGGTGACAGACGTGGCGAAAACGTGGAAAATAAATTAGTGTTTACTATGCCCTACGGTTAATAGTTTAATCTGTAGTATTAGTATGTTATTATTGTTTTTTTTTTATTATTTTGTAGACCTAAATTTATGTTTGTAATTCAAAAATTCAAAATTCATTTATTTCAAGTAGGCCAAATATAAGCTCTTTTGAAACGTCAAGTCTGTCTGTGTGTAGTGACTCTACCACCGGTTCGGAAGGCAGAGTCTTCCGAGAAGAAGCCGGCAAGAAACTCAGCAGTTGCTCTTTTCCAATATCAACAATTTTACATTTTAAAATTCATTTTTCTATCTTGTGAGAGATGAAAGCGGAGCCGGATGCTTCCAAGCAACCTTGTCATTAAGAAATTCATCAATTGTATTATAACCTCGCTGTAATAAATGTGTTTTAACACATTCTTTAAACTTATGCATTGGTAGGTCCAAAATTACCTTAGGAATCTTATTATAAAAGCGTATACTCAATTCCATTTTTTTTAATTATTGGTAAGTTATAAGGACGTGTGTTTGTATTATATTTGTTATTTATCAAAAAATTACCCATAGAGTATACAAACACTACGTCAGACCATGTCGCTGCCGGTCTGCGAAAACCCGTGACCTTCTTCTACTTCTTCTGTTCCTGGGCCTTTTCCGCACTTGGTTTTTCTGGGACCGTCCGTTGTACGTATGGCCACTGATGCGGCTCCCCGCTGGATCACTCCAGCCAGCCGAGCTCGCTCCAAAAGCTTAGCAGGCCGCCCAGGTCGCCGAGTGCTTCATGGAGTGTTGCTGAGGAGCCAAGGTGTGCGGCGCGTTGTTCTGCTACTCCATTGCATTGGAGCATTCCGTGTATCGGTGTTTCCTCCGTCTCCATGCATGCTCTGCAGAAAGGGCTGTCAGTTATACCTAAAATGGAAAGGTGTTTGTTTAGTGGGCAGTGCCCTGTTATCATACCTACAACTGTCCTTAGTTTAGATCGACTTAGTTGCAGTAATTTTGTTGCTAACCCGTGACCTTTGGTCCCTAGTGGCATTAACTGCCATGGTGATGCGGCACAGAGCTGAGTAGGTGACCCGTTGACCACAACGAAGTAACATACGCCTAAATTATTATATTTTTTTTTCTTTTTCTCTGTCCTCTTGTTATAGTATGTTGTAATTTATTTATTGTGGTTAATAAATATTATTACTCCGGAACAGCTCTGTCACAAAAAGCTCTCCTACCAAAACCGTCAGAAATCATAACTCAGCTTCGCCGTAGTTGGGTAAGAAGTCAAATTTGAGACGTTTCCACGAATATCAGTGATCCAATATTGGAATAGCGCTGAGAGGTCTTCGTACATGGTTCAATGCCTCGGCGGAGGTATGTTTGCGTCTACAAGTATTTGAACAGATCCCGCTTCTGATTTTATTACTATTCCCCCCCGAACTTTGATATTATTCAAATTTTTATCTTATTTTATGTTTACTACGACTGGCCGTTCAACTTGGGTATTTATATCAAAAGTATATTTTATCGATTGGACCTTACCGGCACAGAATTAAGAACATACAGAATCCATGACAATAATATTGAGGCATCGAACTTTTTTATTCCACTTAAATAGTGTTTCACAAACAGGCGCTTTATTCCATTTTACAAGTTGCCAGTTGTTATTTTACCTCTAATGTTCTAAACGTTTACCATAAAAAGTAAAACAAAAATTTGTTTTTAATAGCATTTAAATTATAAATATACAATAATAAATTTTATTTAGGCCAAAAATTGTTTGTACGCAGAGTTCTTGGTTAACTATATAAAAAAACATTGTATGTTAGATCTATGAATAAACAAAACTTCTTAAAACATAAGATTTGGTTGCCGGTGCCTTTATCAGGTACCATAAAATATAAATAATAAATAAATGTGTTCATTTTGTCTAGTATTTAGTGTGTGTTTTTGTCTAGTATAAGGTGAGGCATTTTTGAGACGTCAATTTATCCAGTCTTCCTTATTTCATAACTTGCCTCGAACTGTGTGAAACTCGAAGGTCCCTCGTTTTAAGTACAGAAGGCATGATGACATTATTTTTTTAAACTGTCCTATCCTTAAAACGCACATAGCTTAGAAAAGTGAGAGGTGCTTGCTGGATTCGAATTCAGCCCCCCGAAAGTGAAGTTGAAGTCTTACCCACTGGGCTATCAACTCGTCAGGCGTAAATACCTACCTCTACTCTATACTGCTCCTTTATAAAGCCCTTTGTACAAAAGCAAGATTCGCTATCTTCATATAAACCCATTAACGGTCCACTACAGGACACGGGTCCCCTCCCACAAGGAGTAAGGGTTAAGGTCGTAGTCCACCACGGTGGCCCAGTGCGGATTGGTGGACTTCACGCGCCTTAGGGAACATTATGGTATGCAGGTTTTTGTTCACCGCTAAAGCAAGTTATATTTAAATGCATAAATTAAAAACCAACCTTAAATAACCGTGATATGTATCAAAATAAAATTTTCAATTCAATTTCTTTATTTGCTGACTTACATAGTTGGTGGGTACAATATTATAATAGTGCTACAATCGCCATCGATCGGCATGCAAATAAGATTTCTTAAAAACTATGTCTTTACAATGTTCATTCAATTAAATTCTTATCAAGTATTTAAATCAAATAGTAATAATATACAACAAATTTATATAATCTACTAGCCGTTTCCAGCCCGCTTCGCTGGGCGAATTGAAAAAGGAAATAAATTACATTTTATGTTTCATTTTTATTTATTTTTTTCATATTTTTATTATTCTCCTTTTTTTTATTTTTGTATGAACATAAATAGGCCCCGCGGATAGAACTGTAAGCATCGATATTGTTTAGACTTACTCAAATTCCAAATTCCATCGATTTAGCCTGTATCTTTCATCCAGGTGATTTTTCTCACTAATATTCATTGTAACTTTCAATGTGCAATCATTATAACATTTCCGTGCCTTTCTTCCAAAAATTAATAATAATTGACATGAAGAAAAAAATTTGAAATGAGCATTGAAAGTTTAAGTTAAAGTCATTGCAAGTCTCATATGTGAAGTTGAAATCTGTCTAGGTTCAAGTGCGACGAATTTTCTGTTAACTAAAAATTTCTCCGTGACATCAATTTTTTATAGAAGATTAATTATGCATGTTTTTTATGAATTCTATTGGAATAAGTAACTAAATTTATTTTCCACATCTCATGTGCTTGGAAAATGCATTCATTTTAATCTGTTACATTTCCGCGATCCCGCAATAAAAGAATTCGTCGGTTATGTAGTCTGCAAAAGTAAAATGAATGTAAAATTCTTAGTCCGTTGATTGGATAGCTACATGTAAAGTTAAGTTTTTGAAACCTCTCAATGACTTTTTCTCCGCTGCCAAAAAGACGATTGTTGTAAGGAAATACACGAATATCCATACATACACGAAGATCCCCACCAAATTTGGAGTCTGTAGAAGTTACAGGTTAGAAATAAAAATTTTAGATTTTAACACCCACCCCCGCAATTCCTTTCGGAAGTAGACTTTATTGAAATCCATTTTGAGATGTTCTTTATGTGAATAATAAAAGATTCCTACCATATTTAGAATTTTTAGAAGCTATATTTCGAAATTGAAATTTTTTATTGTTAACACCCACCCCCGCGAACCTTATTGGAGGTGATTCATTGTAAAATCCGCTCAAAGATCATTTTTATATTACATATAGAATACTCTCACTAAATTTGGAGTCTATAGGAGCTATCGCTTGGAAATTGAAAATTTTCATTGTTAACGCCCCCGCAATCTTCTTTGGGGTGGGATATCGTAAAATTTGTTCATAAATCTTTTTTACATCACTTATAGAAAATTCCTACAAAATTTGGAGCTTGTAGGAGCTTTAGCTGGAAAATTAAAAATATTAATTGTTAATACCCACCCCCGCAACCCCCTGTGGGGTGAGCTATCGTAAAATTCGTTCATAGCCTATTTCTACACCTCTTACAGAAGATTCCAAATTTGAAGTCTATAGAAGCTATAGTTTAAAAACGGGAATTGTTCATTGTTAACGCCCCCGCAATCCCCTTTGGGGAATGAATTTCTTAAAATCTATTCATAGCTGACCTCTACATAGCAAAAGTAATATTCCTACCAAGTTTCACGTTTCTAAGTCTTATGGTTCCCGAGATTTCGTGGTGAGTGACTATATAGATGGGAATTCTTCGATTATCATCGAAATTTTTAACTTTTTATCGGGCTTTTTTAAAATGTTCTTACATACAAAACTTTCTCCTGACAATTCTGAAGATAAAAAAAAGCCCAATTGGTCCAGCCGTTCTCCACTACCGTGAGTAGATTCTTAGCTGAATGTAAAAAACCATAATCCGTTTAATACACTCTGTTGAAATCCATGAAAACAAAAGAATCAAGAGAAAATGCTTATATTTTGTTTTTATTAGCGGGATAAATGTTCATAAAAGTAAAACAGCAATAAAAAAATGAAGGAATGTTGGAATTCAAAAAATAGATAGCCATAAACCATCTAGGAAAAATTTCGCATCGAATGGTGGTAGTTTCATGTCGATACAATCAGTGGTTTAGGCGTGATTGAGCCTCAAACGAAGACCATTTTCATTATATATATATAGATTAATAAATATAATATGTCAAAGTTCTTTAAAATGTCACATAAATATTCTTTAATATCATAATATCGCTTTTTAAGTAAGAACCCTTTAATTTCGGATGATACAACATTCAGGTTTCTATTCGCCAAAAAACAAATAAAATCTAGAGACTAAATCACCGGTAGACCATAACTCTTCTTGAAAATCCTTTAAAAAAAGCTCGAGCATAAATTAAAAACGCATATAAGTATGAATAGTGAGAGCTTTGAACCCGATCCCTCGAAAGGTGTTCCAGACCCTTAACCACAGCCACTAGGCTTTTACGGCTTTCAAGTGAGATTAAACAAACGCCACATACAGTTACGTCCCCATAACTGCACAAATAATAGCAAAAATATGCATGAACGATTCAATAGAACCGATAGAATATGGCAGTTTGAATAAAGAAGTAGAATTCCGATTAAAAACGATTAAAAAGTCATACTGCCGAAGTGACTTTTTTTTTATTACACTATAAGTTAGCCTTTGACTGCAATCTAACCGGGTGGAATCTGATGTTGAAATATAAGATGGTAAGGTAGCCCCTTGTTATGAATTATGACAGTAAACTTAACGGTTTCTACGCGACATCGTACCGGAACGCTAGATTGCTTTGCGCCAAGTCTTTGTCGATAAGGTGATAACTAGCCACGGCCGAAGCGTCCCACCAGAACAGACCAGCGAAATTTGGAAAAAATAAATACAAAAAGTACCCCTACCGGAAGTCGAACCCGTGGCTCCAAACCACAGTGCTCACCGCTGCGCCAGTGCGATTGGTCTTAACCATTGGACAATAGGACAGTTAAACTTAACTGAACTGAAGTAATGGAATAAAATTTTTTATTAGATGCATTTCAGGCCATATATATAAAGAAATCTATAATTAAATGTAAACATCAAAACGTACATCTAACTGAAATAGTTAAAAAACTTATTTAACATTACATAGGACCTTAGTTTATTTTCTGTTCCTGTCTCGATGATCAGACAGAATGTAGGTAAGATCGCTTAAAATCGTCCGATCGTCGAGATCGATAAAAATAGTCCGATATTGAGATATTTGAGTTGGAGAAGTTTGAGTTTAAACGCCATTCACTGCGATCAGTAATTAGGGACCGAACGAATTGATCTCGTAAACTCTATCGGAGCTCGCAATGTCGACTCGATCAATTATCTCCTTATTGTCCCAGTGGAATAATGGTGCAATTACATTGTACTCGGCGAAGCGACCTATTGTCGGGATGCGAGTACAAAAATGCAAGTCTATTTGCAATTAATTTCCTCATCATCATCACATCGACCCATTACCGGCCCATTGCAGAGCACGGGTCTGCTCCCACGATGATAAGGGGGTAAGGCTGTAGTCCAACAGGCTGGCCCAAGGCGGATTTGTGGACTCCACACACCTTTGAGAACATTATGTAGAACTCTCAGGCATGCAGGTTTCCTCACGATGTTTTCCTTCACCGTTGAAGCAATGGATATTTTAATTGCTTGAAATGCACATAACTTAGAAAAGTTAGAGGTGCGTGCTGGGATTCGAACTCAGACCCCCGATAGTGAAGTCGAAGTCTTACCCAATGGGCTATCACCGAATAGAAAATACACAATAGCATTTATAATTTTTGACCTTACCGGGCATTCAAACCCAGCTTTATCTTAACTTGCTAACAACTAGACCACAGAGGCAGTTAATCGGTAGGTATTAATAACAGTTATTTATGTAGGTATGGGGTGTAAGTGGGTGTGGCTAGTACCAGTCAGCCTCCCAAATTGCCAACCTCACCTGCACGTGGTGCACCCTGCCGTTTAACCGACGAGGCTCTGGCGACCGACAAGTGGCGGTATAACCACTTCGAATTGGCTAGTGTTGGCAACACCGCGCGTTTTGTGTGCGACAATGTACAAAGATCGACGCAAGCGCCACCTCGGCAGCTTGTCGGTCGTTGTGACGTCAGTATCCGGTCACCAAGAGGGGGAAAAATATGGCGGCTCTGGCCTGAGGGTGGGATGACACGACAGGGCACTTTTGGCTGTGACTTCGAATAGGACGCAACCATTTAGTATAATAAATCGAGTGTGCATATTGAGTATCGGGGTGTGTTTAATTTTTACATCAGAAGTGTGTTGTAACTTACGCTATGGGAAAAAAAAGATCGAAACGCAAACGCGCTCGGTCCACCTCGAGTTCTTCAGAGCCCAGGACGCCATCACCTCCAAAGAAACGTAATAAGGTATCTCGTAAAGATACTGAGACTGTGAGTACATTGAACAATATTATACCAGACTTTGACCCTTTGAAAGACGATATTAATGCATGGCTTAACATTATTCAATCTTACGCGCAAACTTTTAGATGGTCTGATGAAACAATTCGTTATCAAGCTCTTAATAAATTGAAGGGTTCGGCTAAAATCTGGTACGATTCGTTATTACGTACAGATGATAAGTGGCCCTTATGGAAGTGGATTGATTGGAAGACGAAGTTGTCAGGTAGTTTTCAAATTCAAAGAAATATGTTCGAACTTTTAAAAGAAATTATTGATCGAAAACCGATTGATAATCAATCTTTATATGAATTCTATTTTGAACAGAAGTGCAAAATTGACCGATTGTGTTTAAATTTCTGCGAACAAGATATTGTTTCGATCATAGTAGGTAACATCAGTGATTATGTTTCTTTAGAATCCAGTTACTTTAAAACATGTGACGATTTATCGAGTTATTTACATGGGCGTATTTACAAGAAAAATGTTAAACAAGTGGGTAGTTCACGTTATGCGTCAGTTAAAAGTAGTCATGGTACACTGTCGGGTAATCAAAGTTCACAAATGAATACGAACTTTACTAACTCCAGCATTTGCGGTCCTTCAAATAGTAGCACGGATATTAATAATACTCAAATTCGCAAGGTTATTAAATGTTTCGTATGTGGGGGTAATCACAAAAAACATCAGTGTGAGGCTAACAAATGCGAATATTGCGGGAAGCGGGGACATGTGGAATCCCTTTGCTATAGTAAGAAGAATTCAGGGAAATCATTAGTTAAACCAGAGCAACAAGAGACAAAATTTGTTTCCTCAGATGCGAAAAATAAGTTTGTTAAAAACTTGTGTATATTCGATACCTGCCACGAAGCATTCATAGATACCGGAAGTAGTTGTTCACTCATTTCCGAATCATTGGTAAAGAAACTTTCGTTAAAAATTATTGAACTACCTTCTCCTGTAGTTTTGCAAGGGTTTTCTAAGCATAGTTGTAAAAGTGTCAATAAGAAGATTTGTGTTAATGTTTCTTTTGATTCGATCACACTATGTGATATTGATTTTTACGTTATCGATGACTTGGTGGGTTCTGATATACTGATTGGGCGGAATGTTACAGAGCGGCGCGATTTAGTTTATTCTCGAGTAGGTGATATTTTGAAATTTCAATATGCAAGCGATTTAAAAGAGTACTGTCATCGTATTGCGGTATCTGAAATAGACGCACAGGTACATCAAACTGAATTAGTTGCTTTACTAAATAAATATAGTGATTGCATAGCCAGTAATATAAAAGAATTGGGTAAGGTAAATAATTATGAAATGGAAATTAAGTTATCTAGTTCGCAGCCCATTCAATGCAGACCCTTTAGAGCATCACATTCCGACAGGCAAACGATTCGCGAAATGGTCGACGAATTACTAGTAAATAATATCGTACGCGAGAGTAACTCGCCATATGCTAGTCCAGCCCTTTTAGTTAATAAAAAGAACGGGGAGAAAAGGCTATGCATAGATTATAGGGCCTTAAATAAGATAACGGTTAAAGATAAATACCCCATGCCCAGAATTGAAGATTTAGTGGATAGACTACAAAGCTATAAGGTTTCAATTCACCAGCTTAGATTTAAAAAGTGGGTATTATCAGATTGCGATGCATAGGGATTCGATTGAAAAAACTGCATTTATAACCGAGGACGGACATTTCGAATTCTTGCGGCTTCCATTTGGGTTGGCTAATGCACCTTCTTGTTTTCAACAAATGATGAACAAAACTCTTGGTAATTTAAGGTTTGGGAAAGTGATTGTTTATTTAGATGATTTATACTTAATTTCGGAAACTGTAGAGGAAAATATGAACTTGCTTGAAGAAGTTTTGCAAATATTTAAGAAAAATGGTTTAACATTGAATTTAAAAAAGTGTCATTTCTTTAAAAATGAAATTGAATTCTTGGGATACAAAATTAGACCAGGGTGTGTTATGCCAAACGAAGCCAAACTGGAAGCAGTAAAGAATTTTCCGGTACCGAAAACAGTGCACCAACTTCGGCAGTATTTGGGGCTTATTAGTTATTTTAGGAAATTTATACGAAACTGTGCTATTTTGTCCACTCCACTTACTAAGTTGTTGAAGAAGGATGCTGTCTGGGAATGGGGTGAGCTACAAAATCAAGCATTTTGCATTTTGAAAGATAAATTAACCTCTGAAAGCGTACTAGCTATCTTCGATCCAAAAAAAGACACCGTTTTGTATACTGATGCCAGTAGAGAAGGTTTAGCTGGCATCCTTACGCAAGTAGGATATGAAGTAGGGGATGAAGGCGAAAGGGTAGTCCATTATTACAGCAGACAGACTACAAACGACGAAAAGAAATTTCATTCTTTCGAGTTGGAACTACTGGCTGTAGTTTGTTGTCTTCAAAAGTTTAGACTTTACTTGTTAGGTAATTGCTTCAAAATTATTACGGATTGTAGTGCCGTTCGTTATGCGTTGTCTAAAAAAGACATTGTTCCTCGGATAGCTAGATGGGTGTTGTCGACTCAGGAATTCACTTTTGAGATTTTACACAGAGAGGGTAGTCGGATGCAACATGTTGATGCTCTCAGTCGCAACCCTGTGCCATCCGGAGAAAAATCCGAGGCTGAGATTATTATGTCAATCACGGAAGGGGATTGGTTACTTGCGGTACAAGTCCAAGACCCAGAATTAATGAAAATAAGAGAGGTCTTAGCATCAGGACAGGCCGAAGTTATCTTTATTATTAAAGAGATTTTTAATAGTTACGAGTTATTAGGCGCGAAGGTGTATAAGCGAACTAGTAATGGCCGTCGTTGGGTGGTCCCAAAGAACTGCATCTGGCAAATAATAAAATGTAACCATGATGACGTAGGCCATTTCTCATTAGATAAAACGGTTGAGCGTATTCGTACACTTTACTGGTTTCCACGATTACGGAAAATAGTAAAAAAGTATATCAAAAACTGTTTGAATTGCATTTATCACAAAAATAAAGGGGGACCAAAGGAAGGGGAATTATACCCTTTGCCAAAATACGCACAACCGTTTCATACTTTGCATCTGGATCATATTGGTCCATTTGTGACTACTAAAAATAAAAATAAGTATTTGTTAGTAGTGGTAGACGCGTTTACAAAATTTGTCTTTATTTCCGCGGTTCGTAAAACTAATACAGCGGGTGTCATTAAAGAGTTAGAAAATATATCAAAGACCTTCGGAAACGCCAGACGCATAATCACTGATGCCGGTTCTTGTTTTACATCGGGTAAATTTGCTCAATATTGTGCAAATAGAAATATTAGATTACATATAGTGGCAACAGGTGTTCCTCGCGCTAATGGACAAGTTGAAAGATTTAATAAAACTATTTTAGAATCATTAAAATCTATGGGTGCTGACACTACCGATGATAGGTGGGATCAATGCATAAAGGCTCTACAGCAAGGCTTAAATAGCACGATACACAAAACTACACGAGCTGTCCCTAGTGAAGTTATGTTCGGTTATAGATTACGCATGGATAGTGATAGATTAGCCCCAGAGTTGGAAGAGAGTTGATAGTAATGTTAAGGCTAGTGCTCAATATCAGAAAGAAAGGTTCGATAAATCTCGGGTGAAAGCTAAAAGTTACAAAGAAGGAGATTTAGTATTGATTAGAATACAAAGTCAAAGTAACGACGGTCAAAGTAGAAAATTAATGCCGACGTTTAAAGGTCCATTTCAAGTCAAGAAAATTTTGAACAACGATAGATATGAGGTTGTGGATTTGAGAGGTAGTCAAAGATGTTCTAAAATGTATAATGGCGTAGCTGTGGCCGAAAATATGAAATCATGGATCAATATCGGTGATTGGAGCCTAGATTAGAAATATATTATTTTATTTATTAAACCCGTAAACCAAAAACCGTGTTGGCAAGGTATATCTTAAACTATAAATATTATCTTAAACTATAAATATTATGAAATTCTTATGTAAATATTTAAATTGTCTTTACGCCATTGATTTTCACTAGATTAACCATAATTTAAATAGACAGTTGACTTACTTAACTTTCAGTGCTATGTTACATTTTGCTATAGTTCAAAATTATTATTAAAATGAATCTCTAATCAGTATTTTCATACATTATGTAGGATTTGTAGATATAAACAATACTTCAGCGAGCCGTGATAAAATACTGTGACGTATGATGGGAATATTGCATTATGAACAAAGAACGTCACATTGGAATGCGAACGCCTGAGCTTGAAGACGAACTTGGTACTCTTAAGTGAGCGAAATGTACTTTAAGAGCAAGTGGTCTTCACCAACTTGGTACGCTTAAGTGAGCGAAATGTTCTTTAAGTGCAAGTGGTTTTCAACAATGACACATCTGTCTCCTAAGTGTGGCTTGTCCCTTTGGGTGGGATGGTCTTGTTGATTGAGCTACGGGGTCGCACAATGGACAAGGCATGGGCAATATTCCGATGGGCCTTACAAATATAAAGAATAACGAGGTTATGTGTTTATATAGAATGCTTCATGTGTTAACAGTTCTTAAATTTCGCAGTGTTTTGATCCCGGCTCGTGGGGTACCCGGGGCGGGCACCGTGCAGCATGGCCGTGTTGGCAACACCGCGCGTTTTGTGTGCGACAATGTACAAAGATCGACGCAAGCGCCACCTCGGCAGCTTGTCGGTCGTTGTGACGTCAGTATCCGGTCACCAAGAGGGGGAAAAATATGGCGGCTCTGGCCTGAGGGTGGGATGACACGACAGGGCACTTTTGGCTGTGACTTCGAATAGGACGCAACCATTTAGTATAATAAATCGAGTGTGCATATTGAGTATCGGGGTGTGTTTAATTTTTACACTAGGCTGAACAAATGGCACAGACCGGTGTCGGGCAGCAGCGACGCCGGGGCGATCAGTCTAGCCCTGCGATGACCAACCCGCCTGCCCAGCGTGGTCATTATCGGGCATATCTTTAATGGGAAGGAGAAAAAAACCACAGCCCCTAGTTCCCGGCGGCCCCGCTATTCCTGGCTCTGGCAGCGGTTATGGTAACGGCGGGGCAAGGGGTGTTAAGAATCTCCGGCAGAGATTCCGCTGCCAACCCCGACGACTTGACCTGGCAACATACAACGCACGCACGTTGAGGACCGATGGAAAGGTGATTGAGCTGGAAGAAGTGGTGAGCAAGTTGCGCTGGGATATTATAGGATTGTCTGAAGTCCGGCGAGAGGGGGAGGACTCGATAATCTTGGAATCCGGCAACTTGTTTTACTACCGGGAGGGTGACCAACAGTCACAGGGTGGTGTCGGGTTTATCGTCCACAAGTCTCTCGTCAACAATGTTGTAAAAGTCGAAAGTGTGTCGAGCAGGGTAGCATACCTTATACTCAGAATTACCAAACGGTATTCGTTGAAGGCCATACAGGTATACGCGCCGACTTCGGCACACCCAGACGAGGATGTAGAGGTTTTGTATGAGGACATTTCAAAAGCCATACATGCCTCGAACACCTACTACAATATTGTGATGGGGGATTTCAACGCGAAGCTTGGCGAGCGAACTGGTTCAGAGTTGAGGGTGGGGCAATTTGGGTATGGGCAACGGAACCACAGGGGTCAAATGTTGGCTGACTTCATGGAGAAGGAGGGCCTTTATATGATGAACTCCTTCTTCAAGAAGCGGCCACACAGGAAATGGACCTGGATAAGCCCCGATGGTTCCACGAGAAACGAGATCGACTTCATCATGTCGACCAAACGGCATGTATTCAATGATGTCTCTGTGATCAACAGGGTTAAAACCGGAAGTGATCACCGTATGGTAAGAGGCACATTGAGTATAAACGTTCAACTTGAAAGAGTCAGACTGGTGAAGTCTACACTCCGGCCTACTCGTGCCCATATTCAAAACCCCGAGAGCTTTCAACTAGAACTACAGAACCGGTTCGGTTGCCTAGCAGATTGCGACACTGTGGACGATTTGAACAACAGGCTGGTGGAAACTGTCCAAATAGTCGGGTCCAAATTCTACAAGGCCCACCGTAGAAACAAGGCCAATAGGTTCTCAACCAATACACTCAAGCTTATGACGGAGAGGCAAGAGATGAGACTACAGTCTATAGCAGACGCGTCCGCTTACCGGCGGATTAATAGGCAGATCTCTAAATCACAGACTCGTGATATGCGGCACTTCAATACAGAGCGTATTAAAAATGCCATCGAGCAAAACAGAGGCTCTAAAGTGTTCGCTAGAGATCTGTCTATCGGTCAGAGCCAGTTGATGCGACTGAAGACCAATAATGGTAGTCTTGTCTCTTCCAAACCTGAGATCTTGGGTGAGGTTGAGAACTTTTATGGACAGTTGTACACCACAGTACAGACGCCTGTTGAAGATTTGGCTAAGGATCCTAGAGCCAAATTAACTCGACACTATACCGAAGATATCCCAGACGTCAGCCTATACGAGATTAGTGTGGCTCTCAAGCAGCTTAAAAATTGCAAGGCGCCGGGTGATGACGGAATAACGGCAGAACTCCTGAAGGCAGGTGGAAAACCGATACTGAAAGTCCTTCAGCGATTGTTTGATTCCGTTATTCACCAAGGCACAACGCCAGAGGCATGGCACAGGAGTGTGGTGGTTCTGTTCTTCAAAAAAGGTGATAATACCTTGTTGAAGAATAACAGACCCATCTCGCTGCTGAGTCATATCTACAAGCTGTTTTCGAGAGTCATTACGAATCGTCTCGCTCGTAGGTTTGATGACTTCCAGCCTCCCGAACAAGCCGGTTTCCGTAAGGGCTTTAGTACCATAGACCACATTCATACGCTGCGGCAGGTTATACAGAAGACTGAAGAGTATAACCGGCCACTTTGCATAGCGTTTGTGGACTATGAAAAAGCCTTTGATTCGGTGGAAACTTGGGCTGTGTTTAGGTCACTGCAGAGATGCCGAATTGACTACCGGTATATCCAAGTGTTGCAGTGTTTGTACAAAAACGCCACTATGTCAGTTCGTATACAGGATCAGACTACGAGACCAATCCAATTGCAGCGAGGCGTGCGACAGGGAGATGTTATCTCCCCGAAACTATTTACCGCTGCGTTGGAGGACGTCTTTAAGCTTCTGGAATGGAACGGACTTGGCATCAACATTAACGGCGAGTACATCACTCAACTTCGGTTTGCCGACGATGTAGTCATAATGGCAGAGACTCTGGGAGACCTAAATACGATGCTCGATGGCCTCAGCAGAGCTTCTCAACAGGTTGGCCTACGAATGAACATGAGCAAGACGAAGATTATGTCTAATGCTCATATTCCGCTTCAACCAGTAATCGTTGAGAACACTGCACTCGAAATTGTTGACGAATACGTACGTACCTAGGACACACGATCCAGTTAGGTAGGTCCAATTTCGAGAAGGAGGTGAACCGCCGAATCCAACTCAGATGGGCAGCGTTCGGGAAACTCCGTGCCATCTTTTCGTCAGAAATCCCTCAGTGCCTGAAGACGAAAGTCTTCGAACAGTGCGTGTTGCCAGTGATGACCTATGGCTCTGAAACATGGTCGTTAACTATGGGCCTCATAAGAAGGCTTAGAGTCACTCAGCGGGCGATGGAGAGAGCTATGCTCGGAGTATCTCTACGCGATCGAATCAGAAATGTGGAGATTCGTAGAAGAACCAAAGTTACCGACATAGCTCAACGAGTCGCGAAGCTTAAGTGGCAATGGGCCGGGCACATAGTTCGGAGAAAGGATGGACGTTGGGGTCCCAAGGTGCTGGAATGGCAGCCCCGTACTGGTAAGCGCAGCGTTGGTCGACCCCCAACGAGGTGGACAGACGACATTAAGCGCGTCGCAGGTAGCCGTTGGATCCAAGCGGCTAAGAATCGTGGAACTTGGAACTCCCTACAAAAGACCTATGTCCAGCAGTGGACGTCTATCGGTTGATGTGATGATGATGATGTAGGTATAAGAAATGCTAACGGGTTTGTTACTTCGGAACATCAGCAGCGAAGACCCCCAGTTCGTGGTGTGGGGTCTATCCGGCACCAACGCTGTCGGCATTTCCGTCCGCGCGTACAACAAGAAAGGGTTAAGTGAACCCTATGCGCTGTCCAAAAGTGAACTTTCACATCACCGCTTCATCAAATCAATACGAAAGTATACAAAGTACTTTATTGAAGTACTTTTATTGAAAGTACGCAGTAAAATGTAAACCTAATGGATATTTTCTATTCGTGAAACAACATAGTTGTTACTAGCTGGTAAAAGCTTCTGTCCGTGTGGTTTATAAACTTTATAATTGAGCCTTTAATGAACCACCTACAGTCTGTGTTGAGGAATTTGCAATCGAGAATACGGTTTTATATTACGAAAATTATAAAAAAACGGGTTCAGAAACGTTGTATGACTGACTGAAGCCTTTATAGCACACACTAAATATAAGATACAAGAAACATTAACTAGATATTAAGGCGTGCAAAGTCAATCTTATCGCTAAATCGATTTCTTCCCGACAAACTGTGACTTGTGTAAGAACATAAGAAGCAAGCAATGCCGGCTATAAATTTAGGCATTCAAAATAAAAAAAAAAAACAAAAAAACACAGGTTTTCACTATAAAAGAAGCGGTGATAGTTTAGTGGAAGTACATCTTAAGTTTTTAAGTTATGTGCTTTTTATGCAATTAAAATATCACTTGCTTGAACGGTGAAAGAAAACTTGTGAGCACACCTGCATACCTGAGAGTTCTCCATAACGGTCTCAAAGGTGTGTGGTGTCCACCAATCCGCGTGGTGGACTCAGGCCTTAACCCCTTCTCATTGTAGGAGACAGATGATAATGGATATATAAATGGATGGATAATGGATTGATATGAAGATGATATTGATAAATGTAAGTAAATGAATAAAACGCGAGCAATAATAATTTATAGCGCAAAGTCAATACAAAAGTTGTACAGAAAGTTCTCAGCGGAGTATTTTCTATTTGTATTATAACATAGTTGTTATGAGCTTGCGAGAGCTTTCGTCAGTGTGGTTTGTAAACTTTGTAATAGAGCCTCTAATGAACAACGCTTTGTGTTCAGTCATTTTGCGTTCGTACTTTAATTTTTTTCTAAACTTTCCGATCATCGTCATCATCAACAGCCTACAAGCGTCCACTGCTGAACATAGGTCTTTCCAAGAGCGCGCCACCACACACGGTCCTCCGCCTTTCTCATCCACCTTTTTAAGGTCATCTATCCAGCGGGCTGGAGGTTATCCCACACTGCGCTTACTGATTCGCGGTCTCCACTCTAGAACACGTCTGCCCCGACGGCCATCGGTCCTACGACAGACATGACCCGCCCACTGCCACTTCAACTTGCTTATTTTTTTGACGGCCGATTGACGCAGTTTGCAGCGATCCTGCTTTCTGAGCCCCAGGCCGTGGGTTCGATTCCCACTACTGGAAAATGTGTGTGTGATGAGCATGAATATTTTTCAGTGTCTGGGTGTTTATATGTATATTTTAAGTATTTATGTATGTTACTCATAAAAGTATTCATCAGTTATCTTAGTACCCATAACACAAGCTACGCTTACTTTGGGGCTAGATGGCGATGTGTGTATTGTCCTAGTATATTTATTATTTATTATTGAGCTATGTCAGTGACCTTGGTTCTTCTACGGATTTCGTCGTTGCGAATTCTATCCCGAAGAGAGACTCCGAACATAGCTCGCTCCATGGCGCGTTGCGCGACTTTAAATTTGTGGATCAGGTCGACTGTCAGTGTCTACGTGTCTGCTCCATATGTCATTACAGACAGGACACACTCGTTAAAGACTTTCGTCTTGAGGCATTGGGGTATCGGCCGAAACTTTCCGATCAGAATATAGTAATCACAGGACTTTCTTCTCACACGGGTGTCGTACGAGGCGACTTAGGGAATGTAAAAGAGAACGGGCAGCAGCGTTCTCTATGCTACTAATATAATATAGGATGTTAACTTTGTATAACAGCATTAATGAAGTGCTTGACATAGACATAATAGGGGATAGTCTTCCTATATTTAAAAAAAAACTAAAGGACCACTTCCTATCGCAACACTGTGGTACTGTCTAAACTTAGTTATTTTTGACGTGACAACGTCTCATAATACGATGGAGTGTTCCACAGGCGTGCCTCTTTGTCGCTCGTTCCGCGCTCTCGCTTGCACTTGAAGCCTTGAATGGAACGCCTCAGAGCGAGGTAACGCCGCATGCGTCATGTTTTTTCGTGCGTGCAGCCGGCTCCATCGAATTATAAGACGTTGTCACGTCAAAAAAAAACAATACTATACTCGATTGCTACTTTCTCACAGTGACACAGTATGAGGCAGTTGAATCTGCCAGCCAACCTCTAGAGTGCCGTTCTAAAGGTAATTGCTGCCAGATTAAACTGCCTAAATTATTAATTAAATCAGTCATTTTGTATTCGAGAGAAACCTCTTTCATATTAAAACGTATAAAAAACATAACTATCTCGTACTAACACGAATAGAAATAAAATATGAGAAATAATTAGGTCACGCACAAAATCAATGCAAGAGTTGTGTTGAAAGTTCTCAGTAGAATATTTAAAGCTAATGCGTTAATTATATTTGTCTAACAAACATATTTGTTGAGCAGTAGTTTGTAAACTTTATAATTGAGCCCGTAATGAACTAAAGTGTGTGTTCAGACAATTCGCAGGTAAATAAAATACGAGGAAAGTTAATATCGAACAAATTCATTAGGAAACTAAAGTCCTACTTCTGTCGGCAGTTTTACATTGTCCACTATGGGTTAACTTTAATTATATCAGACTAGCTGTTTCCCGCGACTTCGCCTGCGTCTGATTTTGTTTTTTGATGTGGCATTCAATTTAGTTGTAGTTCTAAAAAAATTTAAAGTATTCAGTATCGCTAAGCCTTAAATGAGGGGTTTGCTGCTGTCCGCTGAGGAGTTCTGTCCTCTATCTCCAACCACATTCACACACATATTATAACCTAAAGTAGTTTTCTATAGTACAAAAATAATTATTTGAATCGGTTATAATTTGTCGGAGTTATGGTGTAAAATCGTCAAACACTTTTATCCCCTCTCCCAAAGGAACCGAGCTTCATGTCGGGATAAAAAGTATCCTATATTACTTCTAACACTTCCAAAAATATGTGTACAAAGTTTCATGAGGATTGGTTAAGAAGTTTTTGCGTGAAGGCGTAACAAACAAACTTGCATTGACATTTATAATATTAGTAGGGATGTGTTATATGCTAAATATATATACTCGTATATATGATTTATTTATATATTATGTAGTATTATTTTGTAAAGTATAAGTAATGTAATATTAACTATTTATTTTTAAATTGAATGTTGCACTATCCCGTTTTCCGTACTAAACATGCTTCATCAACCAAAGGTAGCCTGGAGTAGATCGATTGATAAGGCCGCCTTTGCGCATATTTATTTACCTTTTGTTTTGTTCAATTTGTTTTTTTTTCTGTATGTGCAATAAAGACTTTCTTTCTTGTATCTAAATTTAACCTCTTTTTAAAAAAATGGGAATTTTAAATCTGCATGTGTATATTTCAAATAGCGGTTTTTGCAAAAAATAATATGGATTTTTTTAAAAAAGCATGGGATCTCAATGGTAGAACTAAAAGAAATCCAGAAAGGGTGGTTTTTTGACAAATTTCCTAGAACTGCTTCTTATTTAAAGAGTAGTCAGTAGATGTGTATAAAAATATTTAATTTGTTAAATGTTTCGAAAAAAGAAGTCCGTAAATTCGTTGAGAAGGTTTGCCATGAAAGCGCAACAAACATTCAGACATCCATCCTTAGAAACTTATGTAATTATTAAAATAAAGAAGCATCTACAACGTGTAACGGAATAACGAAATAATATTGAAGAATGCATAAGTATATTTCATAATTAATCACCCTGTAAAAATAATAAATAAAAAGATTCAGATTTATTTTTCCATACAAACGTATTCAAAACATTCTAAGTGTTTACTTATGACGACCCTATTGTAGATAAAATATTTATTTATTTATTATTTATTAAACTCTTTATTTGTATACCACAACATTTAAAATGTAACAAAAACAGAAACATCGAAAGAAGTAGTAATACAAAAGGCGGCCTTATCGCTTAATAGCGATCTCTGCCAGGCAACCTTAGAATTAGGAAAAAAAAAAGAAGAGGAGAATAGACTGCTGGTGGTACAAATATTAAAATACATACATGCAAATAACTACATGCCAATACATAAACTAGTGTGCACAAATAGATAAAAAGTAAATAATATAATAAATAAATAAATATAAAAATAAACTAATATATATAATAACAACACTTACATAATTAAATACTTTAATATACAATAAATGAGTAAGTACATATATACATACTATTAAAAGTCGTTAACAATATAATGGGCCTTAACTGCTCTTTTAAATATCGCCAGTGATTTGGATCGTCGTATGCTCAATGGAAGCGCATTCCACAATTCCACAGCTCGTACGCTAAACGAACGCTTATAAAATTTTGTCTTATGATAAGGCATACACAGCGTCAGCGCACGGCACGATCTTACACCAGATTGCTCACCAAGAAAAGTGAACTTCTCTTTTAAATACGAGGGAGTATTTAGATGAAATAACACACAGTACAGAAGAGAAAGTACATGCATATCCCGGCGACGACGAATAGGAAGCCACTTGAGTTTTTGTCGAAATACGGAAACATGGTCATATTTGCGAAGGCCAAATATGAACCGAATAGCCAGATTTTGAAGACGCTCAAGTTTATTAAGCTGATCCTCGGTCAGATTAAGAAAGCTTGCATCCGCATAATCGAGAATAGATAGAAAAAGAGAATGTGCTAGCATAACTTTGGTCGGAATTGGAAGAAATGATTGCAGCCTTCGCAACGAGCTCATCGCCACAAACACTTTCTGACTCAGCTCTTTGACATGCACTGTCCATGACAATTCCCGGTCGAGGTATACACCAAGATCTTTCACAGAGTCACAAAAAGGAATAGCGATGCCATTATAAATAACAGAAGGAATGCTCAGCCAATCAACCCTCGCGATCATTCCTGAGCTACCAATAACGATAGCTTTTGATTTTGCAGGATTGACCTTTAGCCCATATTGCCTGCTCCACTCAGAAATTGCAGCCATATCATTATTTATAGCTGCAATAGCAGAACCAAGATTTTGAAGGGTAGATGAGCGATATATTTGGATATCATCTGCATACATGTGATAGAGAGAAGAGATGTTTTGAGTAATAGAGTTAATGAAAATAGAAAAAAGTAAAGGAGATAACACGCCACCCTGAGGTACCCCAGCCGCTACATCACACCAAGACGAAAAGGTCTCGTCAATCTGAATGCGCTGTCGACGGCCATTGAGGTAACTCCGAAACCAGTCTATTACTGATGGAGATATGTTAATAGAGCGTAAAAGACTAAGCAAGATGTCAAAGTCAACTGTATTAAAGGCATTGCTAAAGTCAAGCAGAATAAGAATTGTTAGCTGCTTGTTATCCATCGCCCATCGAATATCATCAGTTACTTTAGCAAGAGCAGTAGCCGTACTATGACCAGGACGAAAGCCAGATTGCAAAGAACTGAGAAGGTTATTCTTATTAAGAAAGAGACTAAGTTGTTGAGATACGAGTTTTTCAAGAACTTTTGAGAGAAATGGTAATATAGAAATGGGGCGAAAATCAGAAAACGATGAAGGGTTGTTTTTTTTAGGTAGAGGAATAATCTGAGCAAACTTCCATTCTTCAGGGAATTTGCTACAGAGAATGGAAGAGTTTAAGATATGGGTTAGAATAGGGGAAACAACGTCAAGAATTGGAATGATCATATTACGGGTAATGCTATCTACACCAACAGCATTCGATGCAATGGATATTATGCTCTTCTTAACATCACATTCAGTAAAAGACTCGAAGGTAAATGGTAAAAAGTTAGGAGTTGAGTGGGAAGAAAGAATACTAAGAGTACGTTCTTTATCGGAACTATTAATTGTATCAGAAGTAGAAAAATGTTTATTTAGGAGTTCGATATCAACGTTAATAGAAGATCTATGAGATGATTTACCAACTCCAAGAGACTCAAGAAACTTCCAGGTTTTAGCAGTGTCACCACTTTCAACAGACTTATGAATATGGCGTCGTTGAGCATCCCTACACAATGTATTA